>NC_064921.1:780573563-780877134 GCF_023897955.1 Schistocerca gregaria | reverse complement strand
TGGCCGAGCAATTGGCTCGTCACAATACGCCAGTCACTACTCTTGATGAACTGTGGTATCGTGGTGAAGCTGAATGGGCAGCTGTGCCTGTACACGCCATCCAAGCTCTGTTTGACTCAATGCCCAGGCGTATCAAGGCCGTTATTACGGCCAGAGGTGGTAATTCTGGGTACTGATTTCTCAGGATCTATGTACCAAAGTTGCGTGAAAATGTAATCACATGCCAGTTCTAGTATAATATATTTGTCCAATGAATGCCCGTTTAATTGCCAGTAGTGTAGATGTAGACATGCTTCTGCGTTCCGCCTGTGTGTCCGGCAACCCATTTGGCACCACAACTTCGCGGGTTGCCTACATGCCACGCACCCACTCTGCACCAGGAGACAATCTTGCAGCAGTTCCACTAGGCAGCCCTAGCCGCTCCGCCAGGGATAGCGGACAGGGAGGAGCCTATTTGCATCCGCGACCCAAATGACACAGAATAGTTCCTGCAATATCTTGCCGCGCGGCGAATTAAGACCCGCACACCGCCGTGCAGAGGCAGTTCACGTCGAGCCAAAGCTACTGACGCTTATCCATCCACCACGTTGCCTGCCTCCGACCAGCTACATCTTCGACAGACACTGCCTGGCCTCTGCAGCTCCATCGCCAGTCCAGCCTTCGTTGTTTGGTGACGTAACCTGGATCACGAACTATGTTAGAACATTGACTGTCTTGTGTTTTATCACTGTGCACGTACTAAAATTAGACTCTCTTAGAATTTGGTTACCGTATGCAGTAGTAGAACTTCGTAAATTTTCGTTCGTGGAAACTCGACTAAGTACAAGACTTCGAGTTGTCGGACTAAGGCCTTCAGCCTGTCAGTCATTTTTGGACGTTAATTTGTGTGTTTGGTTCGTCGCAGCAGACTAGCATACCATATTTCCCAATAACTATATTTACGAACACTAGTGACTTTAGTTCCACCTGCGGCAAATTCTTTAGTACTCTCCACCACATACTGTAAGGTTGTGTGAGGGTGATATATATATAATTTTCGATAGAGACACTGTCGTCCTCTGGGAAAAAGCTGTGTATGTTGAAGAACTCTCAGGTCAGCGTATGAGTAGCGAGCAACAACTACAATGTCATCTGCATGTCACCTAGAGGCTTCATTAATTATATGAAATATTGTAAATTAAATGTTTTTGCCTCTGGAAATCGTCAGATAGGCAAACCTGCAACTGATGTTACTTCAGTGGTATAGAGTACTAGTTTTTCGACCCGGCTTCTTGGTTTAGTGGATTCACTGGTGTAGCAGCAACGTACTTACTCAAACCTTCCTCGTGTAGCAGTTTGTACATTAACAAACACTGTACGGAAATCGCTACACTAGTTCCACGTACAGACATAAAAGCGTAGCACATGACTTTATATATCCTGGGTAATTCAGCTACCCCCAACCGATCGGATTGCCTTCAAAAACCATGTGCGAGACTTCCATATTCTTATGCTCACGACATGCAAACTATTAGTCAAAAATAAAAATCGGCTGGACGTTTTTGCAGGAAATTTAATGTAGTTAAATTGTATGGTGGGATACATTTTCACTAGAGGCCGCAGTATTCGAATATTCAAGAAAAATCTACAAAAGTGATGCATTTTTCTTGAGTAACACGAAAACCATGTCGTCCAGCGAAACGTATTCCTGCACAAAACGTAAATACATTAAATTTCCTACAAAAAGGCCCCGTTCCTTTTTTTTTGTTGGATTAATAGTTTGCATGTAGCAAGTGAGGAAATATGAAATTCTTGCACATGGTTTTAAACGAATTTGGCGTTGCATAAAATCCATAGATCAGGGCAGGTGACTTAACCTGTGTGTGTAGATTGTCATTATACACTCTTCGTGTACTATGCATATTGGGATATAAGCCGCTAACATCGCCTGGTTAAATGTAGCGAAGAATCTGAAGGACCTAACCTTGTGAGATGAAATACATGCATGAAAAATAAACACACAAATAAATAAATATATGCCATATCACTCCGAACCAGGCTGGAGATGCACCCCGGTAAAGTTGCAAATGAGGCAACAGTGACCCATTGTAGCCAAATGATGCTGAAAGAGCGACGCTATGCCCACAATAGCATAGCTATGCTATTGTCGTTGAATGAAAAGCAAGGATGTAAATATCGAGCTGTTCCTTTCGCAGGCGTTTTCGCAGACAGCCGACGTGACGTCATTTGTCGAGCCCACACCTAGCTGTCTGTCTGTAGAGGTTCCGCCCGCCTCATTTCGTGGCAGACTGCGGCCTTACACCTCAACGGCGGCCGAGTTCCGAGTGACGGCGGGATTTGCATGAGAAAGTAGACCTGAGATCCCTTACAATCCACCTGCCACTGCGTCTATGCTTCTGCTGTAAGAGCCTTGTAGCGGAAACAAACACCATAAATCACTCGCTGTTCTCCTAATTCATTCCTGTTATCGGATACACACAAGCAAACTCATAAACACGAGCATAAACACACACATGCACACACACATACACAGACACACTCTTAGTCAGAAATGCCTTTTTTGCCATAGCGAGTCTGCTTTTGATGTACTCCTAGCTCCGTCCGTCATTGGTTATTTTACTGCCTAGGTAGCAGAATTCCTTAACTTCATTGACTTCGTGACCATCAATCCTGATGTTAAGTTTCTCGCTGTTCTCATTTCTACTACTTCTCATTACCTTCGTCTTTCTCCGATTTACTCTCAAACCATACTGTGTACTCATTAGACTGTTCATTCCGTTCAGCAGATCATTTAATTCTTCTTCACTTTCACTCTGGATAGCACTGTCATCAGCGAATCGTATCATTGATATCCTTTCACCTTGTATTTTAATTCCACTCTTGAACCTTTTTTTTATTTCCATCATTGCTTCCTCGATGTACAGATTGAAGAGTAGGGGCGAAAGGCTACAGCCTTGTCTTACTCCCTTCTTAATACGAGCACTTCGTTCTTGATCGTCCACTCTTATTATTCCCTCTCGGTTGTTGTACATATTGTATATGACCCGTCGCTCCCTATAGCTTACCCCTACTTTTTTCAGAATCCTGAACAGCTTGCACCATTTTATATTGTCGAACGTTTTTTCCATGCCGACAAATCCTATGAACGTGTCTTGATTTTTCTTTAGCCTTGCTTCCATTATTAGCCGTAACGTCAGAATTGCCTCTCTCGTGCCTTTACTTTTCCTAAAGCCAAACTGATCGTCACCTAGCGCATTCTCAATTTTCTTTTCCATTCTTCTGTATATTATTCTTGTAAGCAGCTTCGATGCATGAGCTGTTAAGCTGATTGTGCGATAATTCTCGCACTTTTCAGCTCTTGCCGTCTTCGGAATTGTGTGGATGATGCTTTTCCGAAAGTCAGATGGTATGTCGCCAGACTCATACATTCTACACACCAACGTGGATAGTCGTTTTGTTGCCACTTCCCCTAATGATTTTAGAAATTCTGATGGAATGTTATCTATCCCTTCTGCCCTATTTGACCGTAAGTCCTCCAAAGATCTGTTAAATTCTGATTCTAATACTGGATCCCCTACCTCTTCTAAATCGACGCCTGTTTCTTCTTGTATCACATCAGACAAATCTTCACCCTCATAGAGGCTTTCAATGAATTCTTTCCACCTATATGCTTTCTCCTCTGCATTTAACAGTGGAATTCCCGTTGCACTCTTAATATTACCACCGTTGCTTTTAATGTCACTAAAGGTTGTTTTGACTTTCGTGTATGCTGAGTCTGTCCTTCAGACAATCATATCTTTTTCGATGTCTTCACATTTTTCCTGCAGCCATTTCGTCTTAGATTCCTTGCACTTCCTATTTATTTCATTACTCAGCGACTTGTATTTCTGTATTCCTGATTTTCCCGGAACATGTTTGTACTTCCTCCTTTCATCAATCAACTGAAGTATTTCTTTTGTTACCCATGGTTTCTTTGCAGCTACCTTCTTGTTCTTATGTTTTCCTTCCCAACTTATGTGATGGCCCTTTATAGAGTTGTCCATTCCTCTTCAACTGTGCTGCCTAATGCGCTATTCCTTATTGCTGTATCTATAGCGTTAGAGAACTTCAAATGTTTCTCGTCATTCCTTAGAACTTCCGTATCCCACTTATTTGCGTATTGATTCTTCCTGACTAATGTCTTGAACTTCAGCCTACTCTTCATCACTACTATATTGTGATCTGAGTCTATATCTGCTCCTGGGTACGCCGTACAATCCAGTATCTGATTTCGGAAGCTCTGTCTGACCATGATGTAATCTAATTGAAACCTTCCCGTATCTCTCGGCCTTTTCCAAGTATACATTCTCCTCTTGTGATTCTTGAACAGGGTATTCGCTATTACTAGCTGAAACTTGTTACAGAACTCAATTAGTCTTTCTCCTCTTTCATTCCTTGTCCCAAGCCCATATTCTCCTGTAACCTTTTCTCCTACTTCTTCCCCTACAACTGCATTCCAGTCGCCCATGACTATTAGATTTTCGTCCTCCTTTACATACTGCATTACCCTTTCAATATCCTCATACACTTTCTCTATCTGTTCATCTTCAGCTTGCGGCGTCGGCATGTTCACCTGAACTTTCGTTGTCGGTGTTGGTCTGCTGTCGGTTCTGATTAGAACAACCCGGTCACTGAACTGTTAAAAGTAACACACCCTCTGCCCTACCTCCCTATTCATAACTAATCCTGCTGCTGTTGATACACGTTACGTGTCTTTAATGCAGTGGTTTTCATTGCCTTCTGCATCCTCATGTCGTTGATCATTTCTGATTCTTCCACCTTTAGGGGCAATTTCCCACCCCTAGGACAACAGACTGCCCTGAACCTCTATTCGCTCCTCCGCCCTCTTTGACAAGGACGTTGGCAGAATGAGGCTGACTTCTTATGGCGGAAGTCTTCGGCCACCAATGCTGATTATTTATCAAAATTTAGGTAGTGGCGGGGGTCGAACCCGGGACCGAAGACGTTTTGATTATGAATCAAAGACGCTACCCCTAGACCGCGGGTACAGTCCTGTACAGCAGAGTAAAGACTACAACATGAAGTCAAAGACCAGGAAGTGGCGCTACGGAAATTCTCATTAAAGTCTAAACTGTAGTGTACAAACATCCAGATGACGTCCTACGGATATGGGAAGACGATTTAAAGAGCTATATGACATATCACAGAACAACAACTCTGGAACGTGAATCCTCAAAGAGTGTTAATGATGAGGATAAAGGATCAGCAATCATAACGGAAGAATTTGAAATAGCTACAATGAAAAATGGGAAATCAGTAAATATGGTACCAGGAGAAATACTGAAATATTTGAACCAAGAAAGGGTAAGAGAAATATTGAGATTATGTAACAAATTATATAGCAGTGATGGTGACCAGAGAACTATATGAAACGGCAAGGAACTATGAATGCAGAGAACACGGGACAGATAGCCTCTTTTCACTTGCAGCCAAAATTATCTTTAAGAGTAATAATCAAAACACTGGAGAAGCTACTGAAGAAAAATGTGGCCGAGGAAAATAAGTTTTAGACGGAATACAGGCCAAAGAGCTACAATACGGCTCTTGCAAATTTTGGGAGAGAGGTTTTTTGAAGCGGAATGTGTTTAATAAACCTGTAAAAAGGTATTTGATAATGTGGCTTGGTATAAGTTTGCAACTATAATAACAGAAAAGGGAGTGGACTGGTAAACCAGATGACTTATAAACGCATTGTATTTAAATCAAAAAGCGTAAATGAAAGTGAGAGAAACAAGTACCCATTTAAAAGAACTAGCAAAGTGAGTAAGAGATCGCTGCCGTATGTCTCCTACACTTCTCAGTCTCTATTTAGAAAATGTGACTGATCACTGCCCACTACGAGACAAGAAGTAAAAATTGGTGTTTCAGGTTTGCAGACGACGTGGTGCTTCTAGCAGCAGATGGAAAAGAGAGGACGTAGTGGGTGCCACAGAAGTTAAAGGAAAGATTTTTGGAATGAAAATCAATATAAAGAAAACAAAAGTTATGGCACTAAGGGGAAATACAAGCGTAAATATAATTCTGAATGGGAAATATTAAGACATGTGAGAAGATTTAAATACCTCGGACGATGTATATAAATTGACTGGAAGGGCAGCAAAGAAATTAAAACCAGGATAGCAGTGGCGAAAGAGACATTTTGTAAGACAAGGCGAATTTTCGCAGAAATATGGCCAGAGAGATGAGGGAAAGAGTAATGAAACATTTGTTTTGTATGAATTGTCTCCCTGCGTGGTGCTGAAATGTGGACACTGTGGAAGGAAGATGTAGTAAGTATGGAGGCTTCTGAGATGTGGACATGGCGGAGGATGGAAAGAATAAGATAAACGGACAGAGCGAAACATGAAAAGGCATTAAGAAGAGTGGGAGAGCAAAAATAATTACTGGATGTAATAAAAACAAGGATAAGACAGTGGACTGCACATACACTCATCAAAAAAAGTTTTGCATCACTCCAGATCCCAGAACTCCTGAAGATAGTCGTTCACTGTAGATATTGTACCAAAGACACAGTCCCTTTGACTGTTCAGAGATGTCACTAAACCGACCCAAAGATGTAAACAACGATGCATGAGCAGCGGCTATTAGCCGGAGGGGGACCAACAGCCGAACAGTTAAAGTCATTCCATTACGAAGGAGGTACATGTCTCGTGATGTCTGTAATCCAACCATACCTAGACGGTGAATACTGCGGTTCGATCGGGTCCGCATTGTTACTTTGTGACAAGGGAAGTGTCCAGGCGTATCGGAGTGAACCAAAGCAATGTTATTCGAGCATGGAGGAGTTACAGAGAGACAGGAACTGTCGATGACAAGCCTTGGTCACGCCGCCCAAGGGCTACTACAGCAGTGGATGACGGCTACCTACGGATTATGGCTCGGAGGAACCCTGACAGCAACGCCACCACGTTGAATAATGTAGCCACAGGACGTAGAGTTACGAATCAAACTGTAGGCAACAGGCTGCATGATGCGCAACTTCACTCCCAATGTCCATGGCGAGGTCCATCTTTGCAACCACGACCCCAGGCAGCGCGATACAGATGGTCGCAACAACATTCCGAATGACCACTCAGGATTGGCATCATGTTCTCTTCACCTATGAGTGTCTCATATGCCTTCAGGCAGACAATCGTCGGAGACGTGCTTGGAGGCAACCCTGTCAGGGTGAACGTCTTAGACACACTGTCTTGCGACTGCAGCAAGGTAGAGGTTCCCTAATGTTTTGGGGTGGCATTATGTGGGGCCGACATACGCCGCTGGTGGTCATGGAAGGCGCCGTAATGGCTGTACGATACGTGAATGGCATCCTCCAACTTCATGGATGACAATTTGCGGTCCCATCATGCACATCTTGTGAATGACTTAGTTCAGGATAACGACATCAAATGTTCAGATGGTCAAATGTGTGAATTTATAAGGGACCAAACTACAGAGGTTATCGATCCCTAGACTTACACACTACTAAAAAGAACTTCAACTAACGTTTGCTAAGAATAACCCAAACACAATGCCCGTGGGAGGGCTCAAACCTCCGGCGGGAGGGGCCGCGCAATCCGTGACAGGGCGGCTGAAACCACGCCGCCACTCCGATAACGACATCGCTCTAGAAGAGTAGCCAGTATGTTCTCCAGACATGAACCCTATCGAATATGCCTCGAATAGATTGAAAAGGGCTGTTTATGGACGACTTGACCCTGCAACCACTCTGAGGGATCTACGCCGAATCGCCGTTGAGGAGTTCGACAGTCTGGACCAACAATGCCTTGATGAACTTGTGGTTAGTATGCCAGGACGAATAATGGCATGCATCAGTACAGGAGGACGTGCTACTGGGTATTAGATGTACCGGCGTGCACAGCAATTTGGACCGCCATCTCTGAAGGTCTCGCTGTATGGTGGTACAGCATGCAATGTATGGTTTTCATGAGTAATAAAAGGGTGCAAATGATGTTTATGTTGATCTCTGTTCCAATTTTCTGTACAGGTTCCAGAACTCTCGAAACCGAGGTGATGCAAAACTTTTGTTTGATATGTGTGTATTAAAAATGGAGGAGGGACATAGATAAAATAACTTAAATGGGTGTATGTAAGGGAAGAGGAGACGAGGCGAGGGAGGAAAATATTTCAGATCCTGGGTCATGACGTAGATGTAGGTGTGACAGACGGTAGCATATACAGTAACATTAAACGAAGGTTACAAAAGTCATGGGACAGCAATATGCACAATACAGATGGCAGTAGCATCGAATGCACAAGGTATAAAAGGGCAGTGCATTGGCGGAGCTGTCATTGGTACTCAAGTGATTCAGATGAAACGGTTTCCGAGGTCATTATGGCCACACGATGGGAATTGACAGACTTTGAAAGCGGATTTGTAGTTGGAGCTAGACGCACGGGGCACTCCATTTCGGAAATTGTTAGAAAATTCAATATTCTCAGATCCACAGTGTTTAGAGTGTGCTGAAAATATCAAATTTCAGTCATTAGCTCTCACCCTGGCAACGCAGTTGCCGACAGGCTTCACGTAACGATCGAGAACAGTGGCGTTTGCGTAGAGTCGTCAGCACTAAGAGACAAGCAACACTGCTTGAAATAACCCCAGAAATCAATGTGGGACTCACGAAAAACATATACTTTACGACAGTGAGGCGAAATTTGGTGTTAATAGCCTATGGCAGCAGGCCAGCAACGTGAGTCCCTTTGCCAACAGCATGACATCGCCTGCAGCGCCTCTCCAGGGCTCGTGACCATATCGGTTGGACCCCAGACTACTGGAAACCCGTGGTCTGGTCAGAGAAGTCCTGATTTCAGTGGGTAAGGAGTCAAGGTAGGGTTCGAGTGTGACGCAGACCCCCAAGAAGCCATGGACACAAGTTGTCAACAAGGGGCAGAGCAAACTGCTAGTGGCTCCATAAAGCCACGGGTCGTAACACATCTGAAATGTAACGTCCTCTGTTGAAAGTTCCGTCAATGCAAACGAGAAGTGACCGAGACGTGTAGCCAATGGCACCCCATACCATCAAGCCGGGTGATACGGGAGCATGGCGATGACGAATACACGTTTCCAATGTGCGTTCACCGCGATGTCGCCAAACACGGATGCGACCAGCATGATGCTGTAAACAGAACCAGGATTCATCCGAAAAAAAATGACATTTTGCCATTTGTGCACCCAGGTTCGTCGTTGAGTACACCATCGCAGGCGCTCCTGTCTGTGATGTAGCGTCAGGGGTAACCGCAGCCATGGTCTCCGAGCTGATAGTCCGTGCTGCTGCAAACGTCGTCGAACTGTTCTTGCAGATGGTTGTTGTCTTGCAAACGTCCCCATCCGTTGACTCAGGGATCGAGACGTGGCTGCACGATCCGCTACAGCCCTGCGGATAAGATGCCTGTCATCTCGACTATTAGTGATACGAGGCCGTTGGTATCCAGCACGGCGTTCCGTATTGCCCTCCGGAACCCACCGATTCCATATTCTGTTAACAGTCATTGGATCTCGACCAACGCGAGCAGCAATGTCGCGATACGATAAACCGTATTCACGATAGGCTACAATCCGACCTTTATCAAAGTCGGAAACGTGATGGTACGCATTTATCCGCCTTTCACGAGGCATCACAACAACGTTTCACCCGGAAACGCCGGTCAACTGCTGTTTGTGTATGAGAAATTGGTTGAAAACTTCCCTCATGTCAGCACGTTGTAGGTGTCGCCACCGGCGCCAACCTTGTGTGAATGCTCTGAAAAGCTAATCATTTGCATATCACAGCATCTTCTTCCTGTCTGTTAAATTTTGCGTCTGTAGCATGTTATCTTCGTGGTGTAAGCAATTTTAAAGGCCATTTTTCTGGTAATGATTAATGATTATGTTCGACTACTTGGAGACCATTTGCAGCCATTCATACACTTCATGATCACAAACAGTGATGGAAATGAAGAACATTCTGGACAATTCTAGGGAATGATTTGGTCATTCATATCGTCCGACATGAATCCCATCGAACACTTATGGGACACAATCGAGAGGTCAGTTTGTGCACAAAATCGTGCAGTAGCAACACTTTCAAAACTGTGGACGCCTGTAAAATCAGCATGGCTCAATATTTGTGCAGGTAACTTCCAACGACTTGCTGAGTCCGTGCCACGTCGAGGTGGTGCAATACGCTGGGTGAAAGGAGGTCCGACACGATATTAGGAGATATACCGTGCCTTTTCTGCCTCAGTGTAGTAGCCAGTATGTAAGTGGGCTGCTCCTGTTTTGGCATCGCTGTGTAGCTCTTTGCATAGGATCTCTGACTGCGCTTTCTTTGTAAGAGACTCTGTGGCTGGCCGGACCTGTTGTTGGAAGTTAATCGCCAGTACTGCTGGGCAGTTGGAAGTTAGTCGCCAGAAGTGATGGAAGTACTCTTGAGCAGTTGGAGGTGAACAGCGAGCAGTAATAGATGTTAAATGTGAGAAGTTAGTATTGATGGAGGGTGGAGGTCTGAAGTGTTAGCGTAGGCTAACAATCTGTGCATGTTAGACTTAGACATTTAATATTATTCATGATTATATACCTTTGTACTAGATGTCAATGACGATTTATATTCGTGTTTCAACTGGATGTCACATTATTAAGGTAAAAAATACATTATTCGGTTTGCAACAAAATTTTTCCTTTGCTAACCACATGCCTATTAGTAGTTACTGGCTTTAGTAGTTGTAAGCTTTTATTTAGCTGGAAATATTGACGCTCGCTCTATTGCAGTAGTTCGCGTAATGAAGATTTATGGGAGGTAAGTGCTTAATGAAATTTATAGGTTATTGTTAAGCTTTCATTTTAGTCAGGGCTATTCTTTGGAATTAATTATTTGAAATCAGGTTTTTATTTTTTTGAGCAGTCAGATTGCGTTGCGCTAGAATATTTTGGGTCAGTGTTGACATGATAAGAAAAAGTAAAGAGAAAGTAGGCTCAGTACGTTCTGTTTTACTCAGCTGTTTCAGAATCAAACAACGTAGAAGTTTCACCTTCTCAGTCATTCGGCAATTCAAGTACAGACACACTCATTTAAATAAAGAAGTTTCAAATATTTTTAGGTACGAAATATCCATATCAGGGTTTCAACTACGCGGTTTAGTGTAATATTGCGTTAAATGATTAATATTTAGAAATCTTTTTTTAGTGATGAATAGTATCAATTATAGTGGAAGTAAACATGCGGCATCTAATACTGTAGGCAGAGGTGTCGGCAAAAAATTTTTCATGGGGGAGAAGATAACTTTGATATAAATGAGATTCACAGTTTCGAGGTGTGTCATGTCACAAGAGCTGATTTTTATAAGAGATACAAAAATCTTATTAAATCCCAGAGAACTGATGGTCATCAATTCAATTCTCGACAAAATGGAAGATGAGGAATGTAGTGCGATGCCCACACACTTCCCTGCTCACCCACGGCGTGCACTCGTGAAGGTGATGTTGACAGAACAGTTTAACGACAATGACGGCCAAGAAAAACAGAGGACGACGCATGCTAGTACACAGAGGATGGCGAACCGTGCGCCGCAAGTGTTCAGGTGACACAGTAGAGAGTCGAATTCGCAAAATACCGGTGGACGAAGAGATGAGAGGAAGAGGCAAGATGATGACAGGCACCATGTTGTAGTATGGCGAGAGAGGGGGGTGGGGCGGAGGAGGGAAGAGGGAGGGGGAGAGAGGAAGAAAAGAAATTGGAAATTTGTCGAAAGTTCTATGGGACCAAACTGATGAGGTCATCGGTCCCTAGGCTTACACACTACTTAATCTACCTTAAACTTACACTACGGACAAGCCATACACCCATGCCCAAGAGAGGACTCGAACCTTCGACGGAGAGAGCCGGGAGCACCGTCGCGAGGCGCCTTAGGGAGAGAAGAGAGAAATACAGGGCGTGACAGCAATGTGTGTGCGCCATCGCTGGCCTCGAATAAAGAAGAACTATGGAAAAGCTCGCAAATACATGACAAAAGGATATTTTTCCTACAAGACTTATCACTAAAAAAGGGGCATGACGAACTCAGTGTTCTGTACTGGCGGTCGGAAGGGAAAGACAAAATTGACGAGTATTGTGATGAACAAGAGATGTCCGAGAAGGCAGGCAATCGGTGCGACAGTATCATCCAGATAACCTAGGAAGGAGTCTCAACCACGGCATGCCTGGATTCTAGTTCGGAAACGATGACCCTTTCGAAGTCTTTTCACTTAAAACTAGTAGAAGGGACATCATAGATTCATGCGTTTGGAGTGAGAAAGAAACGATGTCTTGATGTCACTGAGAGACGGAATAAATGTCTTTTTGGTGAAGACTATTGTTATGGGCTGGTTGTCGCTCCCAAGAAAGTTTTTAAAGATGGGCCGCAGGAGCTAAAGGGTAATTTATTAGATTCAACAGGTGCTCCAGATGAGCTCAATCTACCGTCCGCGCCCCTTTCCGACGAAGGGGATCTGAGAGACACATTCTGAATTCCCTTGTGTCACATAGCCACGTAAATGTTTTTATAGGGTTTAGACGGCTACACGCCATGATACCACACGCCTCCCACGCGAACACCAAGAAGGCCTTGCTAGTGTGCGGCGTAAGGCTGCAACCGAACCGCGCGCTAACGAAACCAACGACAAGAAAAGTTTAAGTAGGACCGCTTCGTTGAAACAGAAGCTTAGGTGAAGTGAAGAATGTGGCAGATATTGCCCACTTTTAGGTGCACCACGGAACTTTAGGATACGGCCCCAACCATTAGTAGAAAAGAATGCTGTTCCGTCCACAGACGAAAGAGTTACTGAAGTTAGACAGTTGTCGGACGACAAGTGTTTCCGTGGGCCGAAATGGCGAAGACAGAAATGACATCTCATTCTAACGCACATGACTGCATAGTAGATGATGTCGAGTGTACGAGCTGTAAGTCAGAGGTAGATGTGCGGAGCACCGATCGGGATACTTAGGTTTAGAGACAGAAGCAGAGACAGCATTTGTTGGCGACGACAACAGAATTCAGACAGACGTTTCATTACTATGGAGAAAATTTCGTGGAGCACTTCACAAATTAAGGGTGGTGTGTCATCGCATGCATCCAATGATGGAGTACCTATCTCCCTGGAAACACTGAAGGCCTGCGAGGGAAACAATAAAGATGCTGGTGGCTGCCTGTTCATAACGCAGACCGCTTCGGAATACGTGAAAGCGCCCATGGTTTCCCCCACAAATGCACAATGTGGCAGACGGAGCAAGGCCGGTACCTATTCAGGATAGGCTCCGCGAATTATGTTTGAAAACTTTACTTTTGACTCTCGACGTTACGGCTGGCTGCAGTCGTGCTGAGCTCGATGCGCCCTAATCAAAGTGCGCTGCTTTCCCGTTCAGGGGTAAACAATCTGTTTACAACTGAGTACCACTTCACGTTAGGAGCTCGAGTTTTTTTTTCCAGGTCCCTGAATAATCGCAACATAAACTAAGAAATTTTGCGTCGCCTCTATCGACTACATTTCAAAAACACATACGCGACTTAAGAAGACAAAAGAGGCTGCGGGAGGTACGCCTGACAAAGCGTGATCTCGCCAGATGGCATCCGTCTGAAAATGGGGAAAGTAATGGAATCAAGCATAATGTAGCGGTCATCGCACCTACGAGAATCGAGCCAGTTCTTGATCTTGATTTCATTGTATAGAGGCACTTTGTCAAATTTCCACCGGAGTTGAGTTGCCTATGCGCACTGTTGAAGAAGGGAAAGAAATAAGTTTGGGAGATAAGGATGAAAATGGATTCATGGAGATAAGGATTGCATTCCATGACATCATATGTCTAGCACATCCTCACTTCTTGGCACCTGTCCAACTCTTCAGAAATGCGACAACACGTCTCACCGGAGCCTGCTTGCAACGGAGAATAAAACTGGGAGATTGCACATGGCGCCACATGCAGCGAGAAACTACTAGACATGTGGGCATGGTACTTCACTACAGAACTGGAAATACAGGCTCTAAATCAAAAGACTCTTCTATACACTGACCACTTGTGTTCTGTCATTCCGAAAAACTCTTAGGCACAGTAGTGGCAGAGTGATACAGTGGGCCTTGCCAATACAGGAACAAGATGTCGAGACTGCATATTATCAGGGTAAACACAAAAAAATTGTCGAAGTTGAAATGAAATTCGTGCGGGAAGATGGTAATGACCAGAGCGATAGTGACATTAATGAGGTAATAATGTCAGTTTTACAATTCTTGGACCAGTTGTGCATCCAAACCACAGGATGGACTTAGCTGCCGGGTAGGATCAAAGGAAAATATCCTGAGAGTAAAGGAATTTCTGCAGTATAGCATGGATGGAAAGGATGCATCAACGAGAAATACAGCCTTACTGTGCAAGGTCGAGTGGAGGGCATGTTTTCGCTAACAAATGATCAGAGTGGAGTCCTTTGGGCGTACCACATGAGCACAAATAATCGTCCATCAGTATTTTGATGTAACCTTCTTTTGTCGTGAATTTTGTGACTTAAAGCCTGACATATCTTGTGAATGCACGCCCGGCCACAAAATGGAGAATGATTATGAGCAAATAATATAAGGACCTGCTGAAAAGTAATGTCTCCAAATTTAATATGTGAGAAGTTTTAAGGTTTTGTAAATAAAACAAAGCTTATTTAACATTCTACATCTTTGTTCTTCAAGTCTGTATATTTATTTCTCAACATAGTCACCCTGGCGACGAATAATTTTCTTCCAAAGAGAGACCAGTTTGTTGATACCATCACTGTAGAATGTTTGACTTTGCTGACGGAGCCACAACGTCACCTCTGGTTGCACTACTTCATCGTCATCAAAGTGAAGTTCTCGAAGGTATTTTTTTAAGCTTTCCAAACAGATTACAAGCGGACAGGGCCAAGTGGGCGCTATATGGAGGATAATCGACGACAGTGAACCCATGGCGTCGGATTGTTGCAGGTGTTATGACTTGTGTGTGGTCTGGCTTTGTCATACTGAAGGAGAGGGTGCCCCATCTGTGGACGAAGTCTTCGAATTCGAGACTTGACTGCAGAATGCTGTTTCTTACCAACCAGTGTAGTTACGTTACAACCGCCATGTTACGTCATACAATTAGGAGCCCTCTAGTGGTAGTGAGGATCTCAAGTACGTAGGGACGAAGAATAAAGATACAGAGTGGTATTGACTATTGTTTTAATTTAAAAAAGCTTTACGAGTTACTACATAAAAAATTCGGAGGGATTATATTTCAGTAAACCTTCGTATTTAATTTTACCTATGAACCTAAGATTAAAAAGATTGTATCAGAAAAAAACCCGACACGTGCGAGTACGACTTGCACTCTGAGGGTTGTGCACAAACTTCGATTATGTATGTAGATAATAATAACCTCGTGTGGCTGCATAGCGTAGTGCAAGTCGTCCTATTGGACACCACTTCGGCGACTCGCATGTCTCTAACACGTCCCAGGTATCCAACTGGAGAAGGAGAACCAATAGTGTAGCCAGGAATCCGAACTACGTGTTTTTTTTTCTGGCGGCTCATCACTTCGTAGAATGGTAAAGGATAAGCTAAAACGAAGAGTGAAAAATCCCTCGTCGGACGGTGATTCAATCTCGTGACCTCACTGTCTCCAGTCATGTACTTAACTATAAATTTTTCAGCCGCCCCCTGTGGCCGAACGGTTCTAGGCGCTTCAGTCCGGAACCACGCTGCTGTTACGGTCACAGGTTCGAATCCTGCCTCGGACATGGATGTGTGTGAGGTTAGTTAATTTTAAGTAGTTCTAAGTCTAGGGCACTAATGACCTCAAATCTTAAGTCCCATAGTGCTTAGAGCCATTTGAACTATGTTTTTTTCCTTTTTTCCATTTTATTCGGCAACGATCGCTTCATTTGGTATGGGTAGATGTCGCATGACACACTTTCAACTTCATCGTTGATTACTTCACTTAGATTGCGCAGTCACACTGTGACCTAACACACTGAGCTACTGTACTGCCACGAATCCCGACACATGTATAGTGATACCATCTATAGATTTTGATGAGTGAGTTTGCGAGCATCAAATTGGCCGTATCTTTTGACTGCATTGACGTAGATGTTCGAAATTTTCACATCGACAGGGAATCGTAGACTTAAGAATTTGAAGTAAACTGATACTTAAACTTGGCCGGCCGCGGTGGCCGTGCGGTTCTGGCGCTGCAGTCCAGAACCGCGGGACTGCTACGGTCGCAGGTTCGAATCCTGCCTTGGGCATGGGTGTGTGTGATGTCCTTAGGTTAGTTAGGTTTAAGTAGTTCTAAGTTCTAGGGGACTTATGACCTAAGATGTTGAGTCCCATAGTGCTCAGAGCCATTTGAACCATTTTTGAACTTAAACTTGTTACCTGGAATAAGGGTTTTTAACAGTCGGGCAGACAGACAGACAACGAAGGTATCCTATTAGTGTTCCGTTCTCACCGGTTAAGATACAGAACCCTAAAAATCGGAACGATTTCATTCCCGAAAAATATTTCAAAGTGTGATAAATCCCATATTTTTTACAAGTTCATTTACGAGGGCACTTTCGCTCTGACATAGTAGAGAACCATTCTCCAATACCGGAACATCGTATTTTATTGACATGGAGTCCAGAGTACGATAAAGTGCAGTGCAACGACCGAAAAAAACAGTATCTCCTTTTTCTTATACTACAATGAAGTACCGAAGAAACTTGTATAGGCATCCATATTAAAATAAAGAGTTATGTAAACAGGCAGAATACGCTGCTGCTGTCGGCAACGCCTATATAAGACAAGTGCCTGTTGCAGTTGTGAGATACGTTACTGCTGCTACAATGGCAGGTTATCAAAATTTAAGAGTGTTTCAACATGGTGTTATTACCGACGCATGAGCGATCGGACACATCTGCGAGGTAGCGATGAAGTGAGGATTTTCTCATACGATCATTTCAAGCGTGTACCGTATCAGGAATCCAGTAAAACATCCAATCTCCGACACCGCTGCGATCGAAAAAAGTCCTGCAAGAACGAGATCAATGACGACTGAAGAGAATCGTTCAACATGACAGAAGTGCATCCCTTCCCCAAATTGCTGCAGATTTTATCGTTGGACCAACAAGTGTCAGGGTGCGAACCATTCAACGAAACATCATCGATATGGGCTTTCGGAGCTGAAGGCCCACTCGTGTACACTTGATGACTGCACGACACAAAGCTTTAGGCCTCGCCTGGGCCCCTCAAACCGACATTGGACTGTTGATGACTGGAAACGTGTTGCCTGGTCGGACGAGTCTCGTTTCAAATTGAAGCGTGTGCGAGAGGTGGCTTGTTTCAATTGGAAGTTCGACAGACAGGCACAGCTCAAGTTAGACATGGCGACAAACTGGGAAAAGGTGCTGACCACCACTGCACCGCTATAGACAGCTGGTAAACAGTGATATAGCCTATCACGTTCAAAAGTATCTCAGTTTCACAAAAATTAGCGTCATTTTGAAAGGTATCTGAACGAACTGAGCATAAACGGTCGGTGTGTTCAGATGTGTCCAAACGATTCGTTGGATGACTTCATAACGTTCCATTATTTATCGTAATCCGCAATGATACCACTTACATTATGGGTACAGGTTAATGATATAATCGATGTTTCACAAAATAATGCTTGATGTTTCCACAAACCATTTCATTTCGTCACGCATCTCACATTTCTCGTCAGTATATTTTGCTTTCAGCATGGTGCAATATGACCTGCATACTGATTTCTTTGGATGTGGAAGCAAGCAGCAGTCAATACAAATTCAATGACAAAACGAGCCATAGCTTGTCATGGCTTGTATGAGGAAAGCACACATGCGTTTTCGTCATGTGAGCGAAGTATGGCATGTTTGGAGATCAAGAAAGAATTAACTCTTTGACTAAACGAAAATGTGGGTAACAAAGCCAGCGAGACTCCATCAGAAATTTCTCGTTTGAAGCTGCATATGTCTTCGAGAGATTTTTGCACGTCAGGGTACTGTAATGTCTCCATTTTGAAATCCCTTGGTGAAGAAGAGGCAACTGCCGACAGTTCAATAGTCTAAATTATAACCAGTGGGTGAGGCAGCTATGAAGCGTGTTAACATTAATGATGCTAATCTAGCACGGGTTTGCGTGCATTCAGCTTTCAGAAACCGAATATATGCTGTTATAATAGCCACACATGATGGGTTCGAGTACATTTGTTTCAGCAACAGAATTCAAAGCACATTGGTAGCAATCATCAATGGTTAACTCTTTAACAGAAGGCTGTGTCACACACTTCACTCTGCACATTACACATCTTGAGTCAGTCTCGAGTCCATAATTTTACCTCACAGACGATCAAATTCAGTGCAGATTCACCTTTCAACTCGCCTTTCAATTATGGAAACCTTTTTTTCTTCACACAAGTCGAATGTTATACTTGTTACTTACAGGGAAACCTAAAGTACCATAATCACCTGATATCCTCACAGCACACTTTTGCAATGTTTGCTGGAAACTTCCTTAGTGTATATCCGAAATAAATGTGTGTAAGGTGAGTCTTAAAGAAATGTAAAATAGCCATTCCTACTGGTATTGGATTATCAAACAGAACATTAAGTCTCTTTAAACCAAAAACAACTAAATTTTTGTTAAAAATGACGCTTCTTTAAAAATTCAGCTTCTCGGTTCCTACCTTACCTGGACATCGCTAGTTTTTAGTCTTTTATCTTTCATATAGCTTGTATTGTTTTACCAAACATATGTGATTTAAAAATTCGAAGAAAAGGCTCTTCAATTTCGCTAAGGTGGAAATGTGTGTCATACTAGACGATAAAGTGGTCATTGCTATGTGGAGTCATTGCTTTGAGTGCAACAGTTGATTTAACAGTAATCAATAACTTACTCTAATGCAATAATAAATGAAATGACCATATGGCATCGTGGGGCGGGTGTCCCCATTCGGGGAATTTCGGCCGCCAAGTGCAAGTCTTCTTGCATTCGACGCCTCGACGCAACATTGGGACGAAGAAATGATGATGGGGACAACACAACACCCAGTCCCCGAGCGGAGAAAATCTCCAACCCGGCCGGAAATCGAATCTGGGCCCGCTTGCATGAGAAGCGAGCACGTTACCACCTAGATAAGCAGGCGGACTGCAATAAGAAGTTCGCATGTTATAATACACATTTGTATTATATGAATTTTTTTCTTTACGGTGTCTGTCTTTTGCCATTAAACCACTTTACGACATGCTGTGTGTATAAGTACGAAAAAGAGCACGGATTGTTCGGGTCAAGAAAACAGGAATGCGTCTGGGTAATGGTAAAACATCAATAGGCACCGAAAGTGTTTCGACACAAGAGAAGGGGAAACGGAACCAAATATTGAAGGCAAGGCATGTCAACACCAAATCTGAAGCACCAGTACTGGTTTATTTGACTGCAAAACATATCTACCATCAAGACTCCCTTCCGTCAGTGATGATTGAGCTTCTTAACAGCGGCACTGTGAACTTGATTTATTGTGGGAAAGTGAACAACATGGCCACAGATGGTACAAACTAATGCATTCGCCTCATATGTCACAAGGAGAAAGATGTGTATATACAAATATGTCATTTCCTATAACAAGGTACCATGCAGCGGAACTGTAAGAGATACTGGGTGATTGCAATTGTAGCGCAGCCACTCACAGAGATCCAGTACGGGCTATAATTTTCGTATGGCAACGAAACTTGACAAATATTATAATTCACAAATTCGAAGCGATTTACGATTAAAAAAAATAATTTTTTATTAATGTTCGCTATCTAAAACATGATTATTGTTACTCTTTGTCTCATTCACAAGAGTGTATAGTTCACACATATGAATTCATTGGTATAGTTTCTGAAATGAAACTTTGCAGAAGTGAATGCGAAGATACTATAGACCCTCAAGAAGAATTACTAACTACATTCTGATCACTGCTGCCTTTTGAAGAATATGACAAGTACTAATGTATTAATCACATGGTAGAGAATTTGTTTCAGTACAACCTACTGATGTTTGCTACATTAAGATCATACACTGAAGAGCCAAAGAAACTGGTACACCTGTTTAATATCGTGCAGAGTCCCCGCGAGGACGGAGAGGTGCAGCAACACGACTTGGCATGGGCTTGACCAATATCTGAAGTAGTGCTGGAGGGAAATGACACCATGAATCTGGCAGAATTGTCAATAAATCCGTAAGAGTACGAGGAAGTGGAGATCTCTTCTGAACAGCACGTTGCCAGGCATCCCAGATATGCTCAATAATGTTCATGTCTGGTGAGTTGGGTAGCCAAACGAAGTGTTTAAGCTCAGAAAAGTGTTCCTGTAGCCACTCTGTAGTAATTCTGAACGAGTGGGGTGTCGCATTGTCCTGCTGGAATTCCCACGTCCGTCGGAATGCACAGTGGATATAAATGGATGCAGGTAATCAGACAGGATGCTTACGCACGTGTCACCTGTCAAGAGTCGTATCTAGACGTAGTGGGTGTCCCATATCGCTCCTGCTGCACACGCCCAACATCATTACAGAGCCTCTACCCGCTTGAACAGTCCCCTGCTGACATGCAGGGTTCAAGGATTCATGAGGTTGTCTCCGTACCCGTACACGTCCCTTCGCTCGATTCAATTTCAAACTAGACTCTTTCGACCAAGCAACATGTTTCCAGTCATCAACAGTCCAATGTCGGTTTGACGGGCCCAGGCGAGGCGTAAAGGTTTGTGTCATGTAGTCATCAAGGGTACACGAGTGGACCTTCAACTCCGAAAACCCATGTCGTTGATGTTTCGTTGAATGGTTCGCACGCTGACACTTGTTGCTGTCCCAGCATTAAAATCTCCTGCAATTTGTGGAAGGATTGCACTTCTGTCACGATGAACGATTCTCTTCAGTCGTCATTGTTCTCGTTCTTGTAAGACTTTTTCCGATCACAGCGGTGTCGGAGATTTGATGTTTTAGCAGATTACTGATATTTACGGTACACTCGTGAAATGGTCGCACAGGAAATCCGCAGATCACCGCTACCTCGGAGATGCTGTGTCCCATCGCTCGTGCGCCGACTATAACACCAAGTTTAAGATCATTTAAATCTTGATAACCTGACTTTGTAGCAGCAACAACAGATCTAACAAGTGCGCCAGACACTTGTTGTCTCATATAGGCGTTACCGACTGCAGCGCCGTATCCTGCCTGTTCACATATCTCTGTATTTGAACACGTATGCCGATACCTGTTTTCTTGGCTCTTCAGTGTATTTTTCGTATTCCAGCTTTCCCACAAAATTAAACTCAGTGTCGTTTCGACTATTGAGGTAGATAAAGGCGTGAAAACGTGGTTATGTCAAATATTTACACAAACTGTAACAGCGAGACAAGAAGATTTTCTAGTGATTAGCACAAGGAAATGCTTGCTTCTGAATTTATACGGAAAAATATTTCACATTTAGCTGTAACTGTATACGGATCCCCATTAGGATACTTTTAACTGTTTACGAGGAATATGAATTCCTCACTGTGCTCTCTGTCAAACAGCACCAAGCAGTTGATCGTCCGTGGTCATTTAAATACAGAATCTCTAAAGGATTCTGCTAGGAAAAATAATATAATAACCTTACTTGGATCCTACAATTTGACTTCAGTAGTTACTTTTCCGGAATGAATGGATAAAGACAGCACTACCCTAATTGACGCTTTCCTTTTTTTAAAAAAAATGTTCAAAGGAAGACAGTAACTGTTTACCCAGTCAGAAATGCTATCTCTGACCATCAGCTGTGATCAATAATATATTGCCTTACAGTATGGATACTCCTCAATGGCAATCAGAATAATTAATGACAGCGGGACAAATGTTTTTAAGAACAGTTAACAAGAGATGACATGGTATGAAATTTATAATGAACCAAATGTTAACATACAATTTAATCTATTCCGTGATAAATGCATATAATTATTCGTAAACTGATTTTTGCTTAAAATAATCAGAAAGCACATGAGCAACTACGGAAAGAGCCATGGATCACTAGAGGATTTATAAAGAATCTTGTGAAAGGAAAAGGGAAATGTATCTGTTGGCAAGAAGAAACACAGATCCTGGAGTAATTACAGGCTACAAAAACTACTTAAAATTACTAAGAAAGGTAATTAAAAAATCAAGGAACATGTATATAATGTCAGAAGTCAATAGTTCGATAACAAACTTGAAGCTGTAAGGAATGTAGTGGTACGAGTGACGGGACAACCTGCCACAGAGCAGAATAATATCATTTTTGGACTGAATGGGAAGGGTATAAACGACGTGTCACAGGTAGAAAATGTACTAAGTAATCATTTGCATTTACGTCTACGGAGCTACTCTGCAAAGCACACTTAAGTGCCTGGTAGAGGGTTTATCGAATCACCTTCGCAATAATTCTCCGTTATTCCACTCTCGAACAGCGCGTTGGAAAAAAAAAAAATACCTATATTTTCCGTGTGAGCTCTGTTTCTCTTGTTTTATTCTGATGATCGTTTCTTTCTATGTAGGTAGGGGTCAACACAATATTTTTGCATTCGAGAAGAAAGTTGGTGATTGAAATTTCGTGAGAAGACCCCGCTGCTTCGAGAAATGCCTTTCTTTTAATCACATCCACCCCATATCCGTTTCATGTCCGTGACACTCTCTATCCTATCTTAAATATAGGAAAAAGCATAGGAACAAATAATTCAAGAAAAATATCACAGCACTACGTTCAAAAAGTATCTATCACACAATACAATCATATTGATGTATCACCATCTTCTCCTTTTGAAATTAAGAAAATTATGCATGCTCTTAAAAATAGAAGCACATCTGGTTTTGATGATGTTTTCAAAATAGTACTAAAGATTTATTTCCTTGTTTTAGGCTCAGTTTTACCTGAAATATGTAATGCACAGTAACTCCAGGCAATTTTCCAGAGAGACTGAAATACGCCGTTTTTAAAAACCTCTTTAAGAAAGGTGATGGAAGAGATGTCATTACTGTAGATCTGTTTCAAGGCTGACATAGTGTCCTAAACGTTTTGAGAAGATGATGTGTTTTAGAGTAGTATCTCACCTTAGCAACAATAACATCCTCAGAAAATCACAGTTTGGGTTTCAGAAGGGTTTCTCTACTGGGCATGTCATTTAAATGTTCACTCACTAAATGTTACAAGCATTAAATAATAAAATACCGCGGGCTGATTTTTGTGCCGTCTATCTAATGCATTGTTATTCTCCTAGATAAATAGAAGTTTATGGAAATAATAGCGTAGGCAACCAATGTATAATGTCATGTCTAACCAAAAAACCCAGGAGGTAATACTTAGTAATTCAGCCAATACAGTCCGGGGACATAATTCTGACTGAAGAGAAATCATGTACGGAGTTTTCCAAGGCTCAGTCTTAGGGTCCACTGTTGTTCCTCATATATTTAAAAGGCCTATCGTCTCACATAGAACAAGCAGAACTAGTTCTTTCTGCATATGACACTAGTATTGCATTCAATCCATGCATGTATACAGAAACATAAGAAATGGTAAACAGTGTCCTTAAAAGTATCATTGACTGATTTTATGCGAATGGTCTACATTTAGTTCTGCAATCCTAGGGTACAACACAAATGATAAGTGTAACACATGATGGGAAAATAACAATTATGGTGGAAACATCAAAATTTTAGTGTCCATATTGATGAGAGTTTAAAACGGAAAAAGCTAATTTTGGAACCGTTAAAACAACTTAGTTTGCCCACATTTGCTCTTAGAATCATTGCACATCCTGGGGACAGATCAGTTGATACATTTTCATTCAATATAGCTAGAGTGCATGTAAATGTCAACAATCAACCAAGCGTGCATATAATTTTCTGCCTTCTTTTAGTAAATGTTATATCTAGAATATTTTTTGTGTTAGGGCTTTCCTTCCCGCTCCTTCTGTAGAATATTACAAATGCAGACCCGAAAATTACTGATTGGGCAGTACAGCACGACATAAACAAGGGCAGATGATGAGGCTCTACTGTAATTGATATAAAATTCAGCGGAACTTTTTGTGGACAGAATAGTAACCCTTTAAGATACAATGACTTTCAAACAATTAATTTTTTTTTTGCATAACTAAATGAAATATGCTTGTGTGTGTGTGTGTGTGTGTGTGTGTGTGTGTGTGTGTTTGTTTTAAATTAAGAAATTTGACAAAATTTAACTGAGAAAATATTTTGTGAGAGAGCGAGTTGGTGTGTGTTGATAAGCAGTTACTTTTGATATAACAGTAGAGGACTTCGGTTACAGGAGTTTGGCCCTTGGCCTTTGGACGCGCGTCGATGACGAATTTCCGGTGTACTATCGACAGTCGAAATTATCGATGAAATATATTTATGTGTTAAGCGTCACGGATTAATTTTACAGAAAATATCATAAAGGCTGCGACCGTGAAGATGTACAGAGATACGTCTGTTAACGGCAGTCTTCTGAAGCAAAACGCAGGCTTCAAAGATAAAATTCCAATGTGTCGATGTGCCTCTTATCATGAAATCATATCGTGGATGAATATGAAGGCTGTGTCAGTAAAAGGATAGGTTTACCGAGTGAGTTGATTTCAGTACTAAAACCATGTTCCCATCTGTGCACTGCACATGATGTAACGGGTATAGCGCCGATCTTTCTGTTGTTGATTGAGGACGGTGTAGTGCACAACATTACATCAGTTTTATGTCATTTGCAGACTAATAATTGTAGTAATTACAAACAGTATATTTGTAGGCTGGTAAGATCAGTGTCTCCATACAGAGAATTTTTGACACCAATTATCTCTGTCTTCAGCTTCTTCTTTCAGTCTGCAGTGTCTCACAGCGAAGTTTCTTTTCCAGAAAATTACAGTTGATGGGGAAGATTTTTCAATGAATTGTCGAATAAAACCAAATTTCGCTAATTTAAATGCATAGTTCTTTTCACTGTTATCATACGCTTTGCGTAAGTACACATTTGTAACCTTCTGCAGTAGTAGAACCATTCAGTTCAGTTTTTCTGTTCGTTTGTGAGTATTACTGTTTCTTTTGTAAGTCGGTGAATATTTTTCAGTGGATTGTGTAATACTTTATGTTTCTTTGGGCCCGCAGCAAAATATACCTCAGTATAAGACATAATGAAAATCAATCTTCCAAGACTAGCTGCCTTAAGGTACCATATTTTTAATATTTTACACGACAGGCCTGTTTCGGCTCATTGCCACTATCAAGTGACCTGCGAATATGTGTGCAATATGGTCATCATTTCCAACTAGACGTAAGTACCATTGCAAATGTAAACATGAAATAGCCATTATTTACGTGTAGATCATCTTACCAGTATTGCTTTTGCAAGTCACTTGACAATAGCATCAAGCCAAAATAGACCTGTCGTGTAAAATATTTAAAAAATATATTACCTTATTGCAAATAGTTTAGGAGCATTTATTTTCATTATATCTTATACTGATTATGTCATGATTTATTCGGAGTGTCAATAAACTATTCGCTTCATAAAGTGTCCACCATTACACCAGTTAGCTTAGACCAGTCAATGCAGAGTATGTAGGTTTCCGTTCGTAGAGCGTTTAGACAGCGGGAAAGCTTTAATTTGGTGGGTGGCGTTCCGAATCAAGTTGGCTTACATATAGAAACTTGTCATATTACAATATTCCAGAGCCATTGCTGGAAGTTACCTGGTTATGATGAAGAGAGTTAACGATTAATCTGGCAAGCATGAGAGTAGCATCCGGTAAATTCTCGGAACAGTCAAATTTTATAATTTATTTTTAGCTGTTCCAAAAGTACGTAAGACAGATTTTGTACTTGAATCGTTGTGGAGGAGTTAGGTTTCTTCTCTTTTCTTTTAAGTTATTCGCCAGATTTCCCTTTCATTCAAAAGATAGATTAAATTTTGTTACATTTTGCATAAACAAGGTCATTACTAGTAGGAAGATTGATTTGGTGGGTATCTCCTCTTTCACTACACCTCCTCAATATGCTAATGGAATATGAAAGAAAATCAGTAACATTGGTCAGATATGCCCTCCGCCATGCGCTGCGCAGCTTCGTGCCGAATATTTATGTAGATGTAAATTGGGAAGGACAATGGTAGTGCTCTCTTGAAAGGAAGCTTAAGCAGTTTAGGCAACAACAAAATCTTTGTGGACGAATGGGGTTCTGAACTCTAGTCCCAGTGAGTCTTATTAGTGCTACTAACAGCTTCGTTAATTTGCTGTTAATTTTAACTGGTGATGATGATGAAGATTTTTCCAACTGAGGTAGTGCCTCTCCTCCATCGGCGTTGACGTCACAGAGTGATGAAGCGTGACCTTCCTTGCTTCCGTGTCATAGCGAGCGCACTGCTGTAGTTTGTGGTCGCCGGACGTATTTCACCTGAGCCGTCTTCCGCAGGGCACCTTACCTGTCTGAGATGGTGACAACACTTCTTTTGCTTCTTAGGTGAAGGGCTGAACGAAGAGCCTCTGACTGTGAAGTGTCGAGAATTCTGAGACGGAGACACTTAACTTGCTTGCTACATCTCCAGCACAGCCGAATGCGAAACATCTTCAGTTGTCATTTGAGTCTTGACTGTTTGAATGGCGTTTAAGGCCTCTTACCTCCCGTACGTCACTGAATCAAGCGTACAAATGACTTTAGAACTATTGAAAACGTCGTGGTACTAGAACAAGATACCTTATCGTCGTGAAAACCCTAGGTAATGTTCATCTACGTACCACCTTAAAGCTTATTTCCGGGGAGAGACGTGATTGTCAAGCCTCGTTTTTGACAGAAAATTCTCTTATCTACTGAGCTATCCTTCAACGATTTAACGAAACGCTGTAACGGCTTCAATTCTGCGAGTTCTTCTATCCTGTTCTCTGAACACCACAGATATTCTCTGGAATACCTAGCTCGAATAGCGCTCCTGCGAGAAAAGGTGTTTAGGAGGAAGCCACTGCCTGGGGGATTGTTTGCCAGGATTGAAACTGAAAGGTTGGATCGTGATCTGCACAACGATAGCTCAGCTGGTAAGTGCACTGCCCGTGTAAGGATACTCATAAAATCTTAATTATCACGCCTAAGGAATAAAATTCGTTAATTTTTTCTTGCGGGCGCATATTATAACACGACGGCTAGGTGTGCAACATATATTACGACGACGTAATTCTGCTCTCTCCACTTCAAGGAACTAACGATATATTTGGTTCATTTACTGGTAATTTGAGAAAGTGGACAGTAAATGAAGCAAGCTAAGTTCACTAAGTTATGAAGGCGTGACGAAGCGGACAATGAGGGGCTCTTTTAAGAGCAGGATCGTTAAGAATTACCAATTCTCCTATTTATTACTGACATTATTACTCATTTCAACCTATTTTAAGCATACACTATTTGAACAACATATTTTCTGTGTTCCAGCTTCTTTACAAGGCTGTCTCTACCAGACACAAAATTTGTTTAGTGTAGCTAAGAAGTTCGAAGGACGGCCATAGTTCGTGCAGTATGGTATGGAAATGAGCTTTTTGCGTCATTGGCCGGAGGGACCCTTACGGGGCACGTTAGGCCGCCTTCGTGCAGGTCTCATTACGTTCGACGCCACATTGGGCGATCTTCGCTCCGGATGTGGATGAAACAGTGATTGAGACAATACGACACCCAGTCCCTGAGCGGGAATCGAACCCGGGCTCGTAGGACGGCGATCTGTCATGTTGACCACTCAGCTATCGGTGCGGACTGCAGTATGGTGTCAGGCAGATGGATGGAAATACAGGTCCGTATGTGTAGGTTTGCGATAAATGGCGTATTCCAATAGGCCACCCACCTTCCCACTGACCAAGACGTCCAAAACGACAGACATCCGCCCTTCTACATTTCCATCATAAAATTGGATATTCTTGTGAACTCAATTCGGATGAATTTAAGTTGGACCGCGCTACAAAAATGTAATCAACATATCGCCAGAATACTTCTGGCTTACGATATTGCAGTGCCTGTGCTGTTCAGAAGTGTGAGGCCACATTCCTTTGGACATGCGTGTTTTGCAACCGCTCTCGATATACAGGAATCCGGTCTCGAGTCCCAATCCGGCACATATTTTCATTGTCGTCATTCCATTATACAGCCAATGGTTGTCCATATTCACAACTGCGAATACATTATAGGTACTTCTTGCTTAAGTCCTGCCGAACCCAATATCCTCTCCTCAAAATCTTCCATAAAAAAGTTTGCTACCAGAGGGGAGAGAGGACCATCAATGGCAACAGCGTCAATTTGCTCAAAAAATTGGTTGCTCAATAAAAAGTAGGTTGTGGAAACGGCATAATGAAACATCACTGCTTAATTCAACAATGAGTATTTTGAACAAACTGAAGGTGTTGCCATGTATGGTGTTTTCTCCCCTCTAGTAGAAAACTTCTTTACTCAGTGGAGAGGGTACTTAAATCAAAAGTCTTCTGCCGATATGTTAATGATACTTTTCTAGTGTGGCCCCCCGGCTGAAGAACAACTCCGTCGGTTTCTTCAGCATCTGAATTCAGTCCATGAGAAGATCCAGTTTATGATGGAAATGAAGAAGAGCGGTTATCTGCTGTTTCAGGGTGTCGGATTCATTCAGAAAGTATATGGGTATTCCGTTTACCGTAAGCCCTCACATACAGACCTGCAGTTACGTCTAGCTATAAGCATCTTTCACAAACATACAGGCGTTCTTCCAACGTTTGTGCACTGGAAACATGTTGTGTCTGACAGACACAGCTTTGCAAAGGAGCTGCAAAACCACAATCTGGCAGATTAATACTTTGTGCCGGACCGAGACTCGAAATCGGGACCTTTGCCTTTTGCGGGCAAGTGCTCTACCTACAGTCTGTGTTCACATCAGACCTTTAGCAGGATGAAGCAATACAATCCGTAAGATCAAGAGAAGGAAACGTTCAAGTCTAGGGCAGTCCTCCCAGATGTCAGCAATATTTCGTAGAAATTAGGCAAAATGCTAAGGAAAAATTCTGTTAATCTTTCAGGCACCTACAAATATTTGGATTCTTCTCTAGTAGTGCGAAAGTCTGGAATCTACGGAATACAGTGCCAATGTGGCAAAGCCTACGTTACTGATTGCCCTGGGGAGAACAATATTTATTCGTATCGAATTACGTACAGTGCAGTGAATTAAGACTTTTATGATCATTGAAAGACGTACGTAAAAATATACAGGAAAACATTTTTCATTCAACGCAATTGTATTTAAACACAATATAGATTTATCATGCATATTGTACTTTGTTATAGGTCAAAAATATTAATAAGTGCGAAACAGTTGAATGATTTTATGTAATTACTTTGTCCGGTCTCTATCTTGGATGAGGGTAGACGTGAGAAGCATTGTAAAAGTACTTACGATGCATTTTGCTTGAATGTATTTGTTTATTAGCTCTTAAAACCTTTATTGATGTATCTTTAGCATCCCTACATGTTAGGAAACTGATCACTTAGTTTTTCAGAATGTCAGGAAGTGCAATACAGTGCGAGCCTATGAAAGATTGTTGTCGGTCATTTTAACGGTCGCAACATCTTATTTGAATATTGCCAATATTAAACGGGACAGAGCCGCGGTAATAACTTACAAAGTTGGCATTTTGATTATGTTATTTAACTTCCGTGTCATTTTAATTTATTTGCAGGAATTAATAACAGTTTTCATTAAATTTTGTGGTTGCCACTTAACGGCTACCTTTTATCTCAGCTACGTAAATTCACAGAAATTAACTTAATCCAAAATGATCAGTGATAAACATGTCAGACAATAATAATATTCCTCTACGCGAACCTAGGACATTAAAGCACTATTAATTTCAATGAAACAGCAACGCAAAAAGAGCCTGAGATCTCTTACTAATATACGAGCTAGTGCGATGATTCACACCGCTCTTTACCTGTGTCATATTGCGGGTAAACCCTTCAAATAATATTTCCATAAAAAAGAGTGTAATTTGAGAGTGATAAATTGTATTGTCACTTTAGTTTTTCTGGCGTCATTTGATGTACAATTATACGTATATGTGCCTACAAGTGATACCGTTTACGGAACAGCACATGTATACACAATTAAATTGCACCACTTGACGTACGGAACAGGACAACATGCACAGATATTAGAAAAACAACACACTACACTGTTCAGACCACACACACAGTACGTGAAAGGTGTGTTGAACATGATCGCCACGCCCGCTTTTCACAGCCCAGTGATACTGAGCATCGTACCTTCACAGAACATTCGACGGATTACTCTGCCACTCTTGGCCTCGGCAAGATACTTCTGGGATTCACTTTTTAAGGAACCTGTGCACATACGTTTGGCGGAAGATCTTTTTAATCGCGACGGCGGCTTTCAAACCGATAACGCTTGGAGCTGCTGTTCTTCAGAAAGAAAACATTTTACGCCTAGTGATATGTTTAGTGACAGTTAATTTTACTACTTATACTTAACTGCGCTTGCCCGGATCTAGACAGGTGCTGTGCATGTAGCATTTCCGTTACACATGAGCCTGCCTGCAATACATGGAACACTATTCGAAGACGGCGCCCATGTAGAGGCTGCCTATGCGTGTGCGTCTCCGCGCCAGTCTTTCGTATAAAGTTCTCGATTTGGAACAGCTCTCTCGAGTCTAAAGCACTCATCTGACGATGGCTCAATAGTTGACAGCCGAAATATCGTGGACGTCATACGACTGCAAACCCAAAATTTCGTGGAATACTCTTTACTCTGCGGAAACATCAGGAATCACAAAGTGTGACATATTTTAAAGTAATTTCTTTCACATATTACCACAAGTACACTTATCAGTAAAGCGAGAATAGTCAACTGTCAGTTTCAGAAGTTGTTCAAAAACCATCCTCTGTGATGGTGTCAGTCGCCTTTTGTTTTGTTCTTCAATTTTTACTATCCCATTTCGAACAGCCTAGCTGTTCATCATCAGGTCACACACACCCACCCACACACACACACACACACACACACACACACACACACACACACACATTTCGGTGTGGATTACGTTCCAAACTCACTGTTTAATACATTTTAAAAATATCACATGTCAGCTTTGGCAGGTAACTACATGTTATATTTGCCGTAGACAAAAGATACACACATATTGTCGTCAGTGTGTATTACAAGAGCAGAACAATGAGACTCTTTGTCCTAACACGAACACTTTGACATAATTTTGGATGTACTCCTTGGTTTATTTACGTTTCGTTAAAGCATGTGGAGCGTGTTACCTGTGGCTAAGTATGTGAATTGCAGTAAAATTAACGTCACTGGAAAACACTAATTATATTTTTCAGAATACTGTGGGCAGCAACACCCAATCAAAGGATACTAGTAACTGTAAGTAACGCAACAAAACTATGTTCGTAATGTGAATGATTCTCGCCTCACTCAGTACTGATACGTTTCGTTAATACATATTACCACAACTACACGACTCCCATACTGCTGTAGACAATCAATAAATAAGTGCTATCTGATGATGAATCGCTAGGCAGTTCGAAACCGGTAAAGGAGTCATAAAAATTGAAGAACAAAGCAAGTGGCGACTGGTGGCAGTAATTCCAAGAAACCTTTCTTCATGACAATCGCAGTAATGCTTATCAGCAATGGGTAAAAGTTTCATTCCCTGTGATTTCTACTGCTTAGGAATGATCTTTTAAAGTCACCAGATATAACAGTTTGAAGCCATGGGTACTCTCCGATGACTCTTTGAAATACTAATGCTCATCCCAAGAGATTGAGTAAATATGTCATTGTTTATCCCGTTTGCGGTGATCTCAGCCGCACTGGCAACAAATATTTTACGTTTATATCGTTCCGCGCTCTGTCTCTAGACGGGCCAGTCGGACCCGATCAAGCACAATATCTTCTTCCGCCAGGGGCGTCACTGGATGGCGTGTGATCACCAGAGCGCTCTCCAAGCCATAGTCAGTTTTTGCGACCCGAAACGGTTACTATTCACTCGAATAGCTCCTCAGTTGGCCTCGGCGAGGCTGAATGCACCCCAGACCAGTCCTGTCACCAATGAAAAATAACTAGCAGCACCAGGAATCGAACCCGGGTCTTCCGCATGGCAGTCAGCCGCGCTGACGACCCAGATACAGAAACGGGCTTTTACATTTATAGCACCCCACTTAGAGATTTCAAGAAAAGTCATTTTGAGAGGTTTCTATTTGACTTGTACGTTCATGAAATCCTCTAAATGTCTACAACACGTTTGTTCTACAGAAATGAATGTCAGGTCTTTCACAAAAGTCACGAAACAACACAGATACAGAAATTCTTCCAATCCATATGTGGCATACAACAAACCAGTGCTAAGCAGTATTGGTTAAAAACAGTCTTGGTTGCAATTTTAGCCTTTCCTGGGTGGCCGAGCGGTTCTAGGCGCTACAGTCTAGAGGTGCGCGACCGCAACGGTCGCAGGTTCGAATCCTGCGTCGGGCATGGATGTGTGTGATGTCCTTAGGTTAGTTAGGTTTAAGTAGATCTAAGTTCTAGGGGACTGATGACCTCATCAGTCCCATAGTGCTCAGAGCCATTTGAACCATTTTTGCAATTTTATTTTTTTTATTTTTCAGCGACGCGTTTCGCCTTATTTAGGCATCTTTAGGTTATGTTTTCAGGTGGACGCGAGTGACACCAAAATCCGCATAACGCATTCCCCTTCACAGGAGCGAGTAACAGAATTTTATGCGTTATGCAGATCTTGGTGTCACTCGCGTCTACCTGAAAAGATAACCTGAAGATGCCTAAATAAGGCGAAACGCGTCGTTGAAAAATAAAAAAAGCTCAAATTGCAACCAATACTGTTTTTAACCAGCACAGATACACTTTAAATACAATTACATTCACAAATTACTTTGTTTCTTTAGAGAGTCTGATACCATCCATCTATCGATAGTGACTAATTCTGTTTTGTACAGGGCCTGTCGCAAATATAATAGAATCCAGTATGTTGTCCTCGACGGTGAGTGTTCATCAGAGAGAGGAGTATCGTCAGGAGTGCCCCAGGAATCTATGATAGGACCGCTGTTGTTCTTTGTATACATAAATGATTTGGCGGACACGGTGGGCATCAGTCTGCGATTGTTGGTTGACGTGCGGTGGTGTACGACAGGGTGCCAACTTGAGTGACTGTAGGAAGATACAAGACGAATTAGACTAAATTTCTAGTTGGTATGACGAGTGGCAGCTAGCCCTAAATGTAAAACTGTAAGTTAATGCAAGTGAGTAGGAAGATAAAAACTGTTATGTTTGGTTACAGTATTACTAGTGTCGTGTTTGACAAAGCAAAGTCGTTTAAATGTCTGGGTGTAACGTTGCAAAGCGATATGAGATGGAAAGAGCATGCAAGAAATGTGGTATCTAAGGCGAATGGTCGACTTCGGTTCATTAGGAGAATTTTAGAAAAGACAGCATACAGGACGCAGGTGCGACCTATTCTTGAGTACTGCTCCAGTGCTTGGGATCCGTACGAGGTCGGATTGAAAGAAGACACTGAAGCAATTCAGAGGCGGACTGCTAGATTTGTTACCGGTAGGTTCAAACAACACGTGTTACGAAGATGCTTTGCCTGGAAATGGAAAAAAGAACACATTGACACCGGTGTGTCAGACCCACCATACTTGCTCCGGACACTGCGAGAGGGCTGTACAAGCAATGATCACACGCACGGCACAGCGGACACACCAGGAACCGCGGTGTTGGCCGTCGAATGGCGTTAGCTGCGCAGCATTTGTGCACCGCCGCCGTCAGTGTCAGCCAGTTTGCCGTGGCATACGGAGCTCCATCGCAGTCTTTAACACTGGTAGCATGCCGCGACAACGTGGACGTGAACCGTATGTGCAGTTGACGGACTTTGAGCGAGGGCGTATAGTGGGCATGCGGGAGGCCGGGTGGACGTACCGCCGAATTGCTCATCACGTGGGGCGTGAGGTCTCCACAGTACATCGATGTTGTCGCCAGTGCTCGGCGGAAGGTGCACGTGCCCGTCGACCTGGGACCGGACCGCAGCGACGCACGGATGCACGCCAAGACCGTAGGATCCTGCGCAGTGCCGTAAGGGACCGCACCGCCACTTCCCAGCAAATTAGGGACACTGTTTGCTCCTGGGGTATTGGCGAGGACCATTCGCAACCGTCTCCATGAAGCTGGGCTACGGTCCCGCACACCGTTAGGCCGTCTTCCGCTCACGCCCCAACATCGTGCAGCCCGCCTCCAGTGGTGTCGCGACAGGCGTGAAGGGAGGACGAATGGAGACGTGTCGTCTTCAGCGATGAGAGTCGCTTCTGCCTTGGTGCCAATGATGGTCGTATTCGTGTTTGGCGCCGTGCAGGTGAGTGCCACAATCAGGACTGCATACGACCGAGGCACACAGGGCCAACACCCGGCATCATGGTGTGGGGAGCGATCTCCTACACTGGCCGTATACCTCTGGTGATCGTCTAGGGGACACTGAATAGTGCACGGTACATCCAAACCGTCATCGAACCCATCGTTCTACCATTCCTAGACCGGCAAGGGAACTTGCTGTTCCAAGAGGACAATGCACGTCCGCATGTATCCCGTGCCACCCAACGTGCTCTAGAAGGTGTAAGTCAACTACCCTGGCCAGCAAGATCTCCGGATCTGTCCCCCATTTAGCATGTTTGGGACTGGATGAAGCGTCTTCTCACGCGGTCTGCACGTCCAGCACGAACGCTGGTCCAACTGAGGAAATGGCATGGCAAGCCGTTCCACAGGACTACATCCAGCATCTCTACGATCGTCTCCATGGGAGAATAGCAGCCTGCATTGCTGCGAAAGGTGGATATACACTGTACTAGTGCCGACATTGTGCATGCTCTGTTGCCTGTGTCTATGTGCCTGTGGTTCTGTCAGTGTGATCATGTGATGTATCTGACCCCAGGAATGTGTCAATAAAGTTTCCCCTTCCTGGGACAATGAATTCACGGTGTTGTTATTTCAATTTCCAGGAGTATATGGGTGCAAGAATTCAAATGTGCTTAGAAGGAAACAGGTTGTAGTAAAGCTATCTAGTGCCCGCCCGGTTGGTCGTGCGGTCTAACGCACGGCTTTCCGGGCGGGAAGGTGCGCCTGGTGCCCCACGCGAATCCGACCGGCGGATTTGTGTCGAGGTCCGGTGAACCGCCCAGTCTATGGATAGTTTTTAGGCGGTTTTCCATCTTCCTCTCCGAATGCGGGCTGGTTCCCTTTATTCCGCCTCAGTTACACTATGTCGGTGATTGCTGCGCAAACAAGTTCTCCACGTACGCGAACACCACCATTACTCTACAACGCAAACATAGGGCTTACACTCGTCTGGTGTGAGACGTTCACTAGGAGGGGGGGGGGGGGCGAACCGCACAACAACCATGTGTTCGGTGTGGGACGGCGGAGGGGTGAAGTGGACTGCGGTAGTCGTCGTGGAGTTGTGGACCACTGCGACTGCGGTGGGGACAGAGCCTCTCCGTCGTTTCTAGGTCCCCGGTTAAAATACAAATACAAACCTGTCTAGTGCATCTCAAGTTATGAATTATGGCTTCACCATCATCGACATGGAGCCCACCACCATAGTCTAAGGGATCAGGACTCGACCGTAAGTGAAGGAATTACCGGGAATTCAATTAAAACTCGGCTTCTCGTGGACCAACTTCGTGACGTCACGCGCTCCACCTGCCAGTTGTCGCAAGCTCTGTGTCCCGCAGGCTATAGCAGAACCTCCCACCTCACCTCCGCAGATGGCGCAGCGCCGTATATAAGAGCGGCGCCCTGCGCCTGGAGGCCAGACGACGAGTCGAGACTAGCCCAGACGACAAGTCGAGACCAGAGACCAGGGACCAGAGGCCTGACTGATGGATCGCTGGCGCGTCCGGGTGGCGGTGGTGACTGGCGCCAGCGCGGGCATCGGCGCCGCCGTGGTGCGCGCCCTGCTCCGGCACGGCGTCACCGTCGTGGGAGTCGCCCGGCGCGCCGACAGGGTGCAGGTGGGTGTGGGCCACCGGGCCACCCAGTTCCAGCTGGAGAGAAAGTAGGGGGTGAGCCCTTAAGATGGTCACGCCACTCCAGCAGCTTCTCTAGTGTAGGCCTGGACTTGGTCTCCTTCAACTATTTTGCCCACCCCCTCCGCCCACACACACACACACACACACACACACACACACACACACACACACACTGCCCTCCTATACTAACGTGGCGATACCTGATGTGTCCTATGTACCGAGCCCGTCTTCTGGTCAGGTTGTGCCATAAATTTCCTTTCTGCCCAATTTTATTCAGTACCTCCTCATTAGTTACGTGATATGCCCATCTATTCTTCAGCATTCTTCTCTGGCATTTCATTTCAAAAGCTTGTATTCTGTTTTTGTCTGAGCAGTTTATCGCCCATGTTTCGCTTCCATACATGGCTACACTCCAGACAAATACTGAAAAAGCTTCCTTACTTAAATCTGTATTCGATGTTAATAATTTTCTCTTCTTCTTCAGAAATGCTTTTCTTGCCATTGTCAATCTACGTTTTATGTCCTTTCTATTTCAGACATCATCCGTTATTTTACTAACCAAACAGCATAAATCTTATACTACTTTGAGTGTCTCATTTCCTTATCTAATTCCCTCAACATCACCTGATTTGATTCGACTCCATTTCATTATCCTTGTTTTGCTTTTATTGATGTTCGTCTTACTCGTATATCCTCCTTTTAAGATCCTGTCCATTCCATTCAGCTGCTCTTCCAAGTTCTTTGCTGTCTCTGATAGAATTACAATGTCATTGGCAAACCTAAATGTTTTTATTTCTTCTTGCTGTACTTTAATTAATATACAAATTTGTAGACAACATTGTTGTGTGGGGATAAAAGCGATTAATTTACTTCTAATCAATTATTCAAATTGACAGCCACAATCGTATTATTTATTTTGTCGCCAACCTGTTTCAACCCGCGATGCGGTATCTTCAGGGATATTTATACCATTTGGTCGCTCGCTGGAGTCGTCACCCTGCCTGTGCACGGTTGGTAACGGTATCCCAGTTGTTAGTTACCAACCGTGCACTGGCAGGGCGACGACTCCAGCAAGCGACCAAATGTGAATTGCCCTGAGGATACCGCATCGCGGGTTGAAACAGGTTGGTGGAAAAATAAATAATGCGATTGTGACTGTCCTTTTGAGTAACTGATTTTTAATTAATATTCCAAATTTTTCTTTTGTTTCCTTTGCAACTTGATGTGCGTACAAATTGAATAACGTCGGCTACAACTCTGCTTCACTCCCTTCTCAACCGCTCAATCCATTTCATGCCAATCGATTCTCATAACTGCCGTCTGGTTTCTGTACAAATTGTACATAGCTTTTCGCTCACTATGTTTTACCCCTGCTACCTTCAGAATTTCAGAGAGTGTATTCCAGTCAACGTTGTCAAAAGCTTTCTCTAAATCTGCAAATGCTGTAAACGTAGGATTGCCATTCCTTAACCTATCTTCTAAGATAGGTTGTAGGGTCTGTATCGCCTCACGCGTGCCCACATTTCTCCGAAATCCAAACTGATTTTCCCAGAGGTTGGTGTGTCCATGTTTTTCCATTCTTCATTGAGGAATTCGTGTTAGTATTTTGCAACCATGACTTATAAAAGTGATAGCTCGGTAATATTCACAGCTATCAGCAACTGCTTTCTTTGGATTTGGAATTACTACATTCTTCTTGCACTCTGAGGGTATTTCACGTGTCTCATACAGATTGCACACAAGATGAAAGAGTTTTGACATGGCTGGCTCTCCCAAGGCTGTCAGTAGTTCTGACGGAATGTCGTCTACTCCCGGCGGCCTTATTTCGACTTAGGTCTTTCACTGCTCTGTCAAATTCTTCCCGCAGTGTTATATCTCTTACCTCATCTTCGACGTCCTCCTCGATTTCTATAACATTACCTTACACTTCATGTCCCTCCTTTCAGCTTTCCCTTCTTTGTTTAGGATTAGTTTGCAGCTGCTTCTCCAAAGGCCTATTTAGTTTTCATGTAGGTGGTATCTACTTTTCCCGTAGTGAAATATGTTTCTAAATCCTTACATTTGACCTAGTAACCCAAAACTGAATTCATGTGAATATGAGCAATCATATCAAACCACCAGGCATGACAGTGTTCAAGCAACGTGGGTTCTACCGTTTGTAATCCAATGGGAATGTGCGCCCAGTATTTTGCTGTCTTGTACGAAACATAAGACGTCGAATAAAGACGCTCTCCGTAGAACAAAGGCTTGCTTCTCTGCCAGTTGTACCAGAAGCCACCTTCTCTGCTGGAAAAAAAAACTTTGCACAGAAATGTGAAGTATAATACACGTTGTGACTTCTACTGTTGCTGACGTGAATTGAATGAGAAAACAGGAAAATTCTATTACTTAAGGCAGCCATTCAAAAAAATGGTTCAAAATGGCTCTGAGTACTATGGGACTCAACTGCTGTGGCCATCAGTCCCCTAGAACTTAGAACTACTTCAACCTAACTAACCTAAGGACATCACACACATCCATGCCCGAGGCAGGATTCGAACCTGCGACCGTAGCAGTCGCACGGTTCCGGACTGCGCGACTAGAACCACGAGACCACCGCGGCCGGCTAGCCATTCAAGACGTTTTAGATTAACTTATCAAGTTGACCTAATTCGTTCAAATATGAAAATGCATGGCGAGGAGAATGAATGTGAAGAACGTGTAAATATAATTTCATACAACTGATCTCAGAAAAGTGAACAAGTCACAGCGGCAGAGGTATTCCTTGGGCATACCTCTGACGGTAAGGAAATTCATCAAAATATGATCGAATATAAATCGCAGAACACTCACAAAAAATCAGTAATAGGGAGTATGTCTAAACTAGCTATATCACCATTCACATGAATTAATGGCACGTGGAATCTGTTCTGAGCCTCGAAACATACTCGCCTCACAAAAACACAAATAGCCGATAGCCACAAGTCAGACGCACGTCCAAGGCGTGAAAGTTATAGCAGTTTCGTGGCGCGAATCAACAAATAGTCAAGCATGAACCACAAGTGTGTTGTCAATTATTGCATTTGTGCATTTACTTGACCAAATCAACCTACATGTCACCTTCTCACCGTACAGCAACACACGTACCCGCGTCGTGCGATACCAGGGACGTCTTATCTCCACACTACGTAACACAGGACTAGCTATTCAAACCTGTGCCGCAGCACTGTCAGCGAGTGGGCAGTGAACTGTGATTCAGTTACCTGGAACTCACAGAATACATCTGGAGTGCCTTACAGATCAATACCACATATCAGTAATCAGAACGCAAAAATGACTGAATTGTAAAATAGTAAAATTCAATATTGAAAGTTGCAATGTAACTGAGAACTTTCACTCTGCAGTAAATACTGACGAGTTATGACGAAGGGCAGTATGTCATTTGTTTTTGTAGAAGAAAATAAAGTTCTGGCCACACATGAATCAACAGACAGTTTCGTCCTTTTCGCGAAAATTCTAATCGGGTCTAGCCACCGCATTTGTACTGCTGCCGTTACGTCGTTAATGTTCTAGTGATTCACATTTGTGGACCAGATGGATATTACACGAAGTAAGTGAGTGAGAAAAAAGAATTTTGACGCGTTGGTTCGTATTCTGTCCGTTGTAGGGAAGCGTCGCCGTGAAGTGGCAGTTACTATTCAGGCACCGCGTATTTCGTTTCAAGGGATAAACGGTAACTGGTCCGAACGAGCCCCTGAGATCGTCCGATTGCTGAGCAATCAGAAGCTCCAGAGAAGTAAGTCCCAACAACACAAATTTATCCTCCAGCGATTGACACCGAATGTCAAGAGGAAATTCCGCTGCTTCCAATTGCAGTGCTGATCCCTGATCAACTCGACTCTCCAGAGCCGTTTCTGTACCTAACGGATGTCCAAGGAGTGTGAAACAGCCCATAGATACATTCTAACACGAAGGCAGAATCAATGCCTTCTCTGCGAGATAGCAATGGTAATACTATCGACAACAGTGCTTTCAAACCAGAGTTACTAAACACAGCCTTCGAAAAATCCTTCACTAAAGAAGACGAAGTACATATTCCAGAATTCGAATCAAGAACAGCTGCCAACATGAGTAACTTAGATGTAGCTATCCTCTGACTAGTGAAGTAAGTTAAATAGTGTACTAAAAGCAAGTCTCCCTGTCCAGACTGTATACCAGTTAGGTTCCTTTCAGAGTACGCTGATGCAGTAGCTCTATATTTAACAATCATATTCAACCGCTCGCGTGACGGAAGATTCGTAACCAAAGACTGGTAACTTGCACAGGTCTCACCGCTATTCAAAAAAGGCAGTAGGAGTAAGCCACTAAATTAAAGGCCCATATCATTAATGCCTATGTGCAGCAGGATTTTGGAACATATATTGTGTTCGAATCACACAGTCAACACGGATTTACAAAACATCATTCTTGTGAAACACAACTAGCTCTTTACTCACACGAAGTATTGAGCGCTACTGACAAGGTATTTCAAATTGATTCCGTATTTCCAGATTTCCATAAGTGTTTTGACACTATACCTCGCAAGCGGCATTTAATCAAATTGCATGTTTATGGAATATCGTCTCAATTATGTGACTGGAATCCTGATTTTCAGTCAGAGAGGCCACAATTCTTAGTAACTGACGGAGACTCATCGAGTAAAACAGAAGTGATTTCTGGCGTTCACCAAGGTAGTGTTATAGGCTCTCTGCTGTTCATTATCCATATAAACGATATGGGCCACAATCTGAGCAGTCGTCTTGGTTTTTTTCAGATGATGCTGTCGTTTATCGCACAGTAAAGGCATCACAAGATCAAAACAAATTGCAAAACGATTTAGAAAAGATATCTCAACGGTGCGAAAATTCGCAATTGACCCTAAATAATGAAAACTGTGAAGTCATCCACATGAGTGCTAAAAAGAATCCGTTAAAGTTCGGATAAACGATAAGTCAGTCAAATCTAAAGACCGTAAATTCAACTGAATACCCAGGAATTAAAATTACCAACAACTTAAATTGGAAAGAACACATAGGAAATGGTGTGGGGAAGGCAAACCAAAGACTGTGTTTTATGGGCAGAACACTTTGAAAATGTAACAGATCTGCTAAACAGACTGTTTGTCTGTCTTTAGAATACTGCTGCGTGGCCTGCGATTCTTACCAGATAGGATTAACGGAGTGCACCGAGAAATTTCAAAGAACAGCAGCACGTTTTGCATTATCGCGAAATAGAAGAGATTCTGTTACTGACATGCTACAAGATTTGGGGTGCACATAATTAAAACGAAGTAGTTTTTCACGGTATTTCAATCACCAACCTTCTTTTCCGAATGCAAAAATATTTTCTGGACGCCGACATAGATAGGCAGAAACAATAATCATAATAAATAAGGGAAATGAGACCCCGCACGGATAGATATGGGTGTTCGTTTCTTCCTCATGTTGGAATAATAGAGAATTATTGTGAAGGTGGTTCCTTGAAACCTCTGGCAGGCACTTAAGTGTGATTTGCTGAGCTTCCACGTGGATGTAGATGTGACGAAGGCATCGGATGTTCTAAGAGAACGAAGCTTACGTATTAGCGTGCAGAGGATGGTATATATATCTACATCTACATCTACATGGATACTCTGCAAATCACATTTAAGTGCCTGGCTTCGCAATTCTCTATTAATCCAATCTCGTATAGCGCGAAGAAAGAATGAACATCTGTATCTTTCCGTACGAGCTTTGATTTCTCTTATTTTATCGTGGTGATCGTTCCTCCCTATGTGGGTCAGTGTCAACAAAATATTTTCGCATTCGGATGAGAAAGTTGGTGATTGGAATTTCGTGAGAAGATTCCGTCGCAACGAAAAACGCCACTCTTTGAATGATTTCCAGCCCAAATCCTTTATATTTCTGTTACTCTCTCTCCCATATTTCGCGATAATACAGAATGTGCTGCCTTTCTTTGAACTTCTTAGATGTACTCCGTCAGTTTGTAATGTCTCTTGCAGTGGTCTCTCCGCGACATTTTCAGAAATTTTATAAATTACATAACTCAGTACATATCTCGAAATATCTCTTCTTATCTTACCGATTATCAATGCAAAGTAGTTTCAAGCCCAATTATTTCATGGAGCGTCCATTTACTCCATGGAATAGCTTCTCTGCTATCTATGATTTCTCTGATGAAAAGAATGAAGGAATGCTTGCGGATTAGTCGTGAAAGAAGGAGGATGTATATGTATGTATTGTTGAGCTAGTCGCCATCTTGATGAGATTCTGTATGAGAAGGAATTTAATACATGAACTAAACTAAAGTAAGTGTGTTCGCGTATTATTTAACTGATTATTATTGACAGTGTCTGCTTACTCTTCTGTGTTGCACGGGATCAGTGGGGAACGTCTTATTTACACTGGACGAGCCTGCCGTTTTGTGTGCTCAAGATATCCAGTTACTTCAAATAAATAGGCTAACACGGTCTTACCAGCAGATCTCCGATCTTCCCCAGGTTATCACCGAAAGTTAATAATTATTACAAATGTTTCCAGGAGATCGACTGACAATTTTCGTCGCACCGAGACTTCGAAATTGCTTCACTGGCTTATGGAATTTAAGTTAAGCTCAATTTAATCAGGATAGAACAGTATTGAACTGTGTGAATGTGATAAGCCAGCTTTGTGAATGAAAATTCCCTTAACACGCGCATGTTTTTACTATCCTGATCAGTGAAGCTAAATCAGGCCGGTGTGAGAGTGGTTTTTAATTTTTTTTCCACAAAAAATATTAATAGTCCTATCTGGTAAGGATCGCACACCGCGCAGCAGTGTTCTAAAAGAGGACGGACAAGCTTAGTGTAGGCAGTCTCCTTAGTACGTCTGTTACATTTTCTAAGTGTCTTGCCAATAAAAGGCAGTCTTTGGTTAGCCTTCCCCACAACATTTTATATGTGCTCCTTCCAATTTAAGTTGTTCGTAATTGTAATATCTAGGTATTTAGTTGAATTTACAATTTTTAGATTAGACTGATTTATCATGTAACCGAAGTTCAACAAGTTCCTTTTAGCACTTATTTAGGGTCCACTGCCACTTTTCGCACCATTCAGATATTTTTTCTAAATCATGTTGAAGTTTGCTTTGATCTTCTGAATACTTTATTAGTCGATAAACGACAGCGTCATCTGCAAACAACCGAAGACGGCTGTCGTACGACATCCAAGGATGCCGTTGTCGATACACTTACTAATGATAGCTATTAGCGGATCATTTCCTGTGGATGCGATATCAACGCTCTATATTGTAGAAGGTTCTGGCAGTTGCAGTTGTGTATCAACAGCTGGGAAATCCCTGGCAGAGAGTGCGTGCTTAGGAGACGTTGGAGTGAGTCATTCGGTGGCCAGTGATCGATAGAGGCGGTCGGGATGCGGTCCAAAAAGGCCGACAAGAAGAATAAATATTTTGAAACTGATAAGAGGAAAGAGTTGCGACAGTAACGGTATTTTCAGGGTAATTAGTTTAGTCAGTCTAAGTTTCAAGAATTATAAATTTTGAACAGTTTGATGATCACAGTGTGATACATGAATGGCAGTAATTAGTAGCAAACTAATTTATTTTAAATATGTAGGTAATTTAAACATACGTAATGAGAAGTAGATGAAAGAAACTGACTTCCGGGCTAAGTGGGATGAGAAATGTGTGAGTCAGAGAGACAAATCATGGACCATAAGCTTTCTGTACATGATATAATAATCTTCATTTATTTAGAGTGGCTTTTATCATTTCAAAAGAACTGTTAAATATAGTTCCCTATGCGTGTAGAACGCTGTGCGTAAGGTGATTTAAGCACACGATTCAACCGTATAACTGCAGACGTACCTGTTGCAATGAACACATATTACTCGTCTGATACCCGTGAAATTTGTAACGTCGCGCAATTTCCGATCTGTTAAACCATTTGACCGTCTGATCGCATAGTCGGATTCCGGGAACGGGACTATTCTATCCTAATAGCACCGAATCAGAACGAGGAAACATATAGGGGAGAGTTTTGAACCATGGAGCACTTTTCAGACTTTCGTCCCTAGCCAGCCAGCCCTCTGAAATGTAATATATTTTCTTAATGCATTTTTAAACAGTGGCCTTCACAATCCTGTGTTAGAGTCTTTTTCTGAAAATATCAAAATTACTACGGAAAATAAGTTTTTTTCCAAATTTGGAAACATATTCCAAGTAACAATACGATTGTTTAGCTAGGAACAAATTTTAAAGTATTGCAGGCGAAAAAATATTGTCAACACTGTTTTTAGTCGTCTGTGTGTTGCATTATTACACACCAATAATAAGTGATATCGAACCATGGAGAAATATCATCAAAAACGGTTTCACGTTCAACAAACTCTGAAACTGTTGCTATGAGAAAGTGACACAAGTTTCCATTTTCATGACAGGTAAGTTTATAAGGCAGTAACGATAAAATATTTATTTGCAAATCTCAAATGTTGCATGGTAATAGGCCTAAGTGATGCACTACTGACGGAATATGGCTCAATTGTTCACACTTTATATAAATAATGTTAAAAATGTATAGAACTGTACTTCCTATAAAATTTTATAACTGAAGAATTAGCAGCATATTCAAAATAGCACGTAAACATGTCACATCTCACAAAACACAACCTCATGCCTAGCAACAACAAAAACAGTAGGAAATGACGGAAACTGTTTACTGTGGTCTCTAGTGCGCATTCTTTCATGTGATTCTACAGTGAATCAGTAGACTGAAGTACCGGCTAAATACCATCGTGTGTCACATTTACACAGTCCTCTAGGATCAACACTGTTCTGTGCAAGCCACTGTCGAGAGTGGCAGTGACAACTAACTCATTCACAACATTCTCGCTATGGAATTATTTATGAATAAAATGATTAAAGTTGGTACTGATCTTTCACGGAAATGCACTGACTGAATAATGTCAGGGGACTAGAATAATTTTTAAGTAATAGTGGCCCCCGTCTGCTCGGACAAACTTCAAAATCGTTTGCTTATAGCAAAGACGCACATAATCAACTATTGCGGGTACAACTATGACATTCTGAATCATGCCTGCAGATAAAAATATTGCCTGTGATTACTGAATTTATGGTATTGAAACCAGTATGGCAATAATTTTGACAGAATATTCTTAACGCTATAAAACATGCTGTGATTACTGTAGCATCCCAATAAGCTTGAACCTGAAAATACATAGACGCTGCAGCACACTACCACTTACCTTTAAAAATCTATGGGTAGATCATTTAATCAGGTACAAAAATTAAAATCATCAGACTTGTAAAACTCATTTTTTAACCTCTCTGAAGTACTACACACCAACCGATAAGCAACAATAATATTAAATTACGCTGGAAGGCAAATAACCGGCTTGGGTTTATTGAAAGAATTGTAGAGCGAGGAGGTAGAAGGCACCATAGTGTCTTTCCAAGTGATTTATCGTTTCCAACTACAGTGCCGTGTTCCCCTCAGTCAGCGTCGCTGGGTCCCGCAATGCTGAGGACACCACTTCGCTGTCTGTGAAACAGCTTGATGCGAAATGGCTGTCTCAGTGACCCAAGCAGCGCACTGCAGTGTGGTGGGCTTGCACGACCGTGTAGTTGCTGCGACGTCAGTCGAATCGGCGATCTTAGCCCCTGCCGCCTCAGCGCTGACACCGGGAAGCCGCTAGGCGGCCCAGCGGCGTGCTTCCTCCCCTCCCAGCGGCAACAAGCGCCCGCGATCCGATGGCTGATCTGCGGCACTCGCCCTGGATGTCTCCAGTGCACGTTGGGAGCTGAGACGACTGCCCGAGGTAGCAAGCCATGGAGTGGCCCTCCATTGGCTGGCTACAGACCCTGCGTCAGCCTCAGAGGGCAGAGGGTCGAACCAGCGACCCGCCATGGACTGGAATGCTGGCGCCCCATCTGCTGCTGTGTGTAGTCGGTGGTGTGACACGCCCCTCCGTCTGCGAGAGATGCCACACTTGAATGCTTTGTCAGTGAACCGGCGCCTATTTACATGTGGCTGTGCGCCTCTGTTTTGCTATACACGCCACTCTGTGTCACATTCTCATAACAGGTTGGTCAGTGGACCCCTTCTGCCTGTGACTTGCGCCATGTAAACTGCAGCGTGTACTTTTTCCGGCAGGTCTATGCCCCTGTGACCTCCATTTTACTTCACAACTGCTGGTGAGTATAACTCACTGGAAACAGGCCCGCTCCTGGCTGTAACTTGCACACTCAGAAATATTGCACCAAAACTGACTTTTTCTATCCCAAATGGTAGAGCTGCTACAGAATTTTCGGTAAGTGTGGTTCATCTGCAAAGGAGACAACATACAGGATGCTGGCGTGACCTATTGATGAGTATTGCACTAGTGTTTGGGTTGTGCACCAGGCCGGGTTAAGGGAACGAAGTAAGTCTGAGGCAGGTTATTAGATTTGTTACTGGTAGGTTCTAACAAAACAGTCCTACGAAATACTTCAGGAACCGAAATGGAAATCCCTGGAGGGAAGGAGACGTTCTTTTCAAGGAAAGCTAATGAGAAAATTTAAAGAACCAGCATCTGAAGCTGACTTCAGAACGATTCTGTTGTCACCAGTGTATGTTTGAAGTAATGACCTCGAAGGTAAGATGAAAGAAGTTAGGACTCGTATGAATACTCATAGATAGCCGTTTATCCGTTGCTGTATTTGCGAGTGGAACAGGAAAGGACATGACTAGCGGTGATACAGGGCATCCTCCACCATGCACCGTACAATAGCTTGTGGAGTATGCGTAGACGTAGGTGTAGATGCACCTACAACATACAATAAAGTAATGAGACTGATGTGAAAAAAAGTTGCTTATTTAGTCTATTGTTGTCTCCTTCAAAGTAGTTCCCTTCTGATTACGCACACTTTTTCCAGCGCTTCTGCCATTGATGGTAACTTTTCTAGAACTAATCTTCTGTAATATCCTCCAAGACCCTCGTCACAGCTCTTTTGACATATTGTGTTGTTTGAAAATGGTGTCCCTTGACCGCCGTTTTGACTCTTGGAAACAGAAAAAAGTCGCACTGAGCGATATCTGGTGAATAAGGTGGCTGTGGTAGTGTTGAAATTTATTTTGAGGTTAAAAATTGCTGTACTGACAGAGCAGCGCATTATCATGATGCAGAATCCAATTATCGGCAATGTTGTCACGGAGACGGAGAACTCTTTTACGAAGTCTTTCGAAAATTTCTTTGTAGTGGTATTGGTTAACTGTTTGTCCAGGAGGCACCCACTCTTTATGAACAATTCCCTTGAAATCAAAGAAGCACACAAGCATGCATTTCACTTTTGACTTTGACATGCGAGTTTTTTTGGTCTGGGTGATCCCTTTGAGCACCATTGGAAACTACGGCGTTTTGTCTCTGGATTGTACTGAAAAAACCAACTTTATCACCAGTGATAACACGGCTCAACAATTCTATATTTATTTCTGTTTGCTCTAATACATCGGCTGCCACATTTTTCCGTGTTTCTAGCTGTTGTAATGTGAGATTTTTGGGGACAATTTTTGCACAAATCTTCCTCATACCAAGATCTTTAGTTACTACTAGACGAACCGTTTCTCAATTGATGTTCAGTTCTTCTGAAATCATTTTCAAGGATAATCTTCGATCAGATCATAAGAGTTCACGCACCCTGGCCAAGTTGACATCGATCCGTGAGGGTGATGGTCGTCCACCGCGGTCTTCATCTTCAGCGTTCGTTCTGCCTTCACTAAACATTTTATGCCAACGAAAAACTTAAGCTCCTCACATAACATCCGCTCCAAAAGCTTTCTGAAGCTTACCGTAAGTTGTCGTCGCGTTTTCACCCAATTTAACACAAAAAGAAATGGCATAACGCTGCGCAATATTATGCAGTTCCATTTCCGTGACGAGAGACACAAACATGTTTTAGCTTATTACAGCACAACTCACGACTGAGCAGTTGCATCGATGTGTCACTTGGACTAGAAGCAGCAAATAGATCAAGGTCAAAGATATTGTGCCAACGCAAGCCTGCAGGGTTTCCACATCTTGCAAAGAAGATCAGTCTTATTACTTTATTGTCGCACCTTGTATAGTGTGTTATAGAACCTTTTTATTGTAATTAAGTAATAAAATGTGTAAGCTTTGTAAATATAAATACAAGAACCCTATCAGAAGATTGTGACATTGCCAGAAACCGTTAATTTCTATATAAATGAACAATGATACAAAGGCAGAAAATAAGTCTATTTTGTATAAATAGGGATTGTGGATTCTTTGTGAAGAATATCTCCTGTTTTGAAATTTTAAAACCTCTGCATCTACATCTACATCCATACTCCGCAAGCCACCTGACGGTGTGTGGCGGAGGGTACCCTGAGTACCCCTATCGGTTCTCCCCTCTATTCTAGTCTGATGGTAAATATGTGGTCACTGTGTAATGCAAATATTTTCAACTCCTGGATCGGTTTCAGAGATTCGTTGATCACAATTTCACTCAAAGGAACAAATAAGCCAGGAGGTTCTATGGCCAGCACACTGAACATCGGTTCAAATCTCCGTCCGGCCGTCCAGATTTAGATTTCACGTTATTTCCTTAAATCTGTTGAGGCAAAAGCCGGTATGGCTACTTTCAAAATGATAAGATGCTACTTGTTTCCACACCATTCCCTAATCTGAACTTGTTCGCAGTCTCTGACGACTTAAGTCCGTTTTTTTAATACCTAAAAGTCAGCGGAATATGGAAGCATTCATGAGATACAAATTATATAAATATGGCTTTAAACATAAAATATATCATTATATAAGTTTATTTAAAAACATTTGTTGATTTTTTATGTAACATGAAACTCATTTTTGAACAAATTGTGAGTATAGTACATACTTCTTGCAGTCTTTGAAACTAACTAAAAAAAAGAAGAAAAAAAAACAAAAAGTAAGTGTAAATCATAAAACCTATCCAAATAATAACACCACGTTTTTACTACTGCATACTACTTGTTTAAAATATTCCAAATTACTTTACACATCCTGTCAATCTTCAGTTTCTAGCTTTGGTTCATTTTCTTTAAATGTTGTGACTGTCCCAGAAAGACTGTCACTAATTTTTTACATTATGAAATTTCAGTTTTCCGCTGGAGATCAGGTTGCAATTTACAGTTCACTTTGTCAGACACATGACCACGCGCTCGACCCAACTAAATCTGCACCTGTTGCACAATATCTAGGGCGCCATATAGTTCAGTAGGAACAGCTTCCAGTCGTGAGATGCCACTGAAAAGTTGGCGTTGATGTTCACATCCAAGGTATCTCTAAAGAACCCTCTCTCAGTTTTGATAGCACTTGATTCATCTCTATCAAGCTCACAAAAGATTGTCTTTATTTTGGTACAGTTGGAGCACTAATACTCAGCAGCATTAAGCCAAGAACCCGACATCTGAATCATTATTCTTCAGTTCACAATTAAGTGTATGGCAGAGGGTTCATGAACTGCTTTTAAGCTACTTCTCTACCGTTCCACTCTCGAATAGCGCGCGGGTAAAGCGAACACTTAAATATTTCCGTGCGAGCTGCGATTTCTCTTATTTTGTTATGATGATCATTTCTCCCTTTCCAAGTGGGCGTCAACAAAATATTTTCACACTCTGAGGAGAAATCCCTCAAAAAGAGGACGTACAAGCGTAGTGTAGACAGTCTCTGTAGTAGACATGTTACATTTTCCAGGTGTTCTGCCAAAACTCGTAGTCTTTGGTTTGCTTCCCTCACAACGTTATGTATGTGAGCGTTACAATTTAAGTTATTCGTAATTAAAGTTTTAAACATTGCTGCATGGTCAGCGATCGTTTACAAAGTAAAATTAAAGCAATAACAGCCCTCGGTCGTAAAAGGTAAGTCTCTTGACCTGGTTTCGGCACTGCTAAGAGTGCCTTCATCAAAAGTAAAACGATGAGTTTAATACTTCCTGTTGCTCGACCGTATGTGAGCAGCCCGTAGCGGCTTGCCTTCCACGTGTTCTACTATAAAAATTTTGTGACTGAAGCTTTATCGCTAGATATTTATTTTATACATGACGTACCAGTTTGAAGGCTGTTATTGCTTTAATTTTGTTTGTAATTATAACCCCCAAGTATTTAGTTGAGTTTACACCCTTTAGATTTGTGTGACGTATCGTGTAATTGAAATTTAGCGGGTTCCTTTTAGTACTTTATGCATGACTTCACACTTTTCATTATTCAGAGTCAATTGCCACTTTTTACACCATACAAATATCTTTAATAAATTGTTTCGATCATCTGATGACTTTTCAAGAGCTTAAATGACAGCATCATCTGCAAACAATCTAAGACGGCTGCTCAGAATTTTTGCAAAATCTTTTATGTAGAGCAGGAACAACAGAGGGTCTGTAACACTTCCTTGGTGAACGCCAGATATTAGTTCTGTTTCACCAGACGACTTTCTGCCAGTTATTACGAATTGTGATCTATCTGGCAGACGATCTCGAATCCAGTTACGTAACTCGTACCACTTTCCAGTCTTTGGGTAGGGATCTTTCTACGAGCGAGCAGTTGTATATGCTCCCTGAAATGGAGCTATTGTATCAGCATACTCTGAATGACTGATTCATATACAATCTGTACAGGAGGCTTTGCCTGTCTTGAGAGTTTTAAGCTGCTTCGATACATCGAGAATGTTTATTTCTAAGATACTCGTGTTGGCAGTTGGTCTTCATTCAAATTCTCGAAAATGTACCCTGTCTCCTTTTGTGAAGGAATTTAGGAAAACCGTGTTTAGTGAGCCTGCTCCAGTAGTTCTGTCATCATTACATCACCATTGTTATCGTCCAGTGAAAGTACTGACTGCATCTTGGCCTTGATATACTTTTCATACGAAGAGAATCTCTTTGGATTTCCTGTCAGATTTCGAGAGGTGTTTGTGCCTTGAATTTATGCAGCCATAGCATAGCTTTCACATAGATTTTCTTAGTACAGGAAATTAATTTGCCCACGTCAGGGTAAAGTGATCTCATGTGCCAGGCACGTGACGCACACCATACCGGGGTAGGGAATCTGAAGCCGTTTGGCTGCTTTAGCCATGTACGAAGCAGAAAAACGTTGTCTGTATTCACACCATCCGGCCACACTAACTTTACGAAGTTACGAAGCAAAATATCATTTGTCTAGTTGTTTACCCTCAAGGGAACTTCACATTTTAGGAGGAACGTTTCTCCAGGTCAGTCGGCTTATGGGACACCGACAACATAATTTGCAACGTAACGCCCACCAACGTCGATGGTTTTATCTACGGGCCCCAAGACCTGGTCTGCAACCCGCGTCGCATTTTGATGAGCAACTCCATGCAGCACACGGGTAAATATTTCATTCTCAAAGTAAATTGATCTGGAACTCAAGGTGTTGTGTGGATTCCTCAGCTTCTCCGATCTTATGTTACAAGACACACAAGTCCTCCAAAAACGACTGCAGAGTTGAAGATAGACCCGTCTGTTGAAAAAAATGGTTCAAATGGCTCTGAGCACTAAGGGACTTAACATCTATGGTCATCAGTCCCTTAGACCTATGGACATCACACAACATCCAGTCATCACGAGGCAGAGAAAATCCCACACCCCGCCGGGAATCGAACCCGGGAACCCGGGCGTGGGAAGCGAGAACGCTACCGCACGACCACGAGCTGCGACTCTCTGTTGAAATAACAGCGTTTGTAGGCTATAATTTTCAGCACTTCTCTTCAGACAGCTGCTGCGTTTTGCGTTATTACGGTGTTGGCGCACCTTAAGGCGCTTTCCTGCTCTAAATTTAGCTTCACACAGCTTACAAAATAATATTTTCCTGTCAGTGCCCAAGACCTTATCTCTAAAATCATGAACAAAACCTCGCAACTTCATGTTATTCTAGTACTTTACTTTCGGCGTGTTGAAACAGACTGAGTTTGTTTTCAATCTGAATAGTGTGACCACGAATGCGGTGTTTATTACTTCGGAAGCCGCCTTTGTTGGCTTCGAGTCCTTGTCTACTGTAGCCCTGATAAAGAAAGCTTTGTATCAGTTTTGTGTTTATTTGTGACAATATCCCTCGAAACAATCTCCTGTGAGCAACATGCTCATTTCTTTTATTTTTGTGTTCTTAAAGATACAACCAATATATGTATTTTTGGCAAACGTTGGCCGGAGTAAGACGCATTAGTAAAAAAGTTGTAAATATAGCATCATATGCCCAATGAAAATACGTTTTTCTACATTTATAACTGGGTTAGTGTATGAATTCAAGTTAATTTCGGCCTATCGTTCAGGAGAAAAATATGATGGGCCCTACTAAAGACGTCGTTGTGTTGTTTCTTGCTTCCCACTGTAAAGGGTATGCGTAGAAACTAATCCGTCATCATGAGATCAAATTAAATTGTTTGAAGGTTAACAGATCGCGATGTAGTTGCAAAGTGTTCCGTCCAGGCTGTGACAGTCTCTCCGAGGTTGTCAACATACGTTTTGTTTTTAAACTTCTTGACTTTGCGCCATATATCCGTCATGTTAGCACTGGACTATTTCCAGGCCTAATTTTTGCAATATTTTTAGAAAAGCTTTTCTCTGCCATCGAGGAATCTGCATGTTATGTACATTTCTCCGTAGGCTGATGTTTGAATTTTTTAATGTTGATATTTTTAAAGTAATAGCGCAGCAGTATTCCAGATTACAAAACATCCTTTGCCAGGTATTACACGGACGATGAACAGTTCTCCTTGGGAGTAAAGGTATCTTTCTGGATGTTCACATCGAGAGCTTACAAGCTCAGAAATGTCATGATTTTTCATTCACTTCCGTCTCTTTCGCAAGCTTTTGTTTCAGTATCTGTTGCATTTTGAATCGAGTGAAATACTATATCTGTGGAGCCCCATTGTTTACAGAATTCAAACATTTCAGTCGTTTTGTGGGACATTTCTTGCTTTCAGGCTATTGCCAAGACCCACTCGTACCCTGGCAAGCTGCACGCAGTCGAGGCAGACCTGAGCAAGGAGGGGGACATACAGGCGGCCTTCCGCTGGCTCAAGGATAACCTTGGCCGCGTCGACATCCTGGTCAACAACGCTGGCGTCTTCTCTGACTCTCAGCTTACAGGTTAGTCACCATACCTCAGCCAAATGCCCGCATCTCGAGGTCGTGCCGTAGCGTTCTCGCTTCCCACGCCCTGGTTCTCGGGTTCGATTCCCGGTGGGGTCAGGGATTTTCTCTGCATCGTGATGGCTGGGTGTTGTGTGATGTCCTTAGGTTAGTTAGGTTTAAGTAGTTCTAAGTTCTAGGGGACTGATGACCATAGATAAGTCCCATAGTGCTCAGAGCCATTTGAACCAACCTCGACCAAATGAGTGTCATGGCCAGCAGGTTTAGCTTAGTTTATTTAAATAGCCTAGGTATTTGTATGTTGTCTGCAGCATACGATAGCTCGCTATAGTGCTGAACAAGCCAGCTGATCTACAATTCCGATACCGTTCCTCGGGGATAGTAACGCTACAAACAATGCACACAAATGGCTTTTACGTTAATCTTAACCTCCATTTAAATTTAGTACCTGATTTCTTTGCCAAAAATGATTTTAATATGTTTTTAAAACTACTTCCGTTTTTAGCCAATACATTTAATTCACAAGGGAGCTGCTCAAATATTATTTATAGGTGCTTAGCTCGCTCGTTTGTGTACAGGATATCTCTTAGTAAGAGAGGCCATTTTTGTTCGTAGACTTACATTTGTTAATGTTGCTATTTTTCCCGAGTTGTAACCAGTTCTGCAGCAAAAGCTTCTTAAGAGACTAAATACATTAAACTTTTTTTTCAGCATACATACTTCTTGTCTTTTCTTGTTCTTGTCTTCAACATCAAATTCAGTTATCTACAGTCCATACAACAGAACTGTTCGCACGGAAGTAATCCACTAAATTACAGGCCCATATCGTTAACGTCGATATGCAGCAGGATTTTGGAACATATATTGTCTTCGAACATTACGAATTACCTCGAATAAAACGGTCTATTGACACCAGTCAACATGGGTTTAGAAAACATCGTTCGTGTGAAACACAACTAGCTCTTGATTCACATTGAGTGTTGAGTGCTACTGACAAGGGATTTCAGATCGATTCCGGATTTCTGGATTTCCGGAAGGCTTTTAACACTATACCACACAAGCGTCTCCTAGTGAAATTGCGTGCTTATGGAATATCGTCTTACTTATGTAACTGGATTTGTGATTTTCTGCCAGAGAGGTCACAGTTCGTAGTAACTGACGGAAAGTCATCGAGTAAAACAGAATTGATTTCAGGCGTTCCTCAAGGTAGTGTTATAGGCCATTTTCTGTTCCTTATCTATATAAACGATTTGGTAGACAATCTGAGCAGCCGTCATCGGTTGTTTGGCGATGACATTGTCGTTTATCGACAAATAAAGTCATCAGAAGATAAAACAAACTGCTTAACGATTTAGAAAACATATCTGAATGGTGTGAAATGTGGCAGTTGACCTTAAATAACATAAGAGTGAGGTCATCCACATGAGTGCTAAAAGGAACTCGTTAAAATCAGTCTAATCTAAAAGTCGTAAATTCAACTAAATACCTAGGTATTAGAATTGAGAACAACTTAAACTGGAAGGAACACATAGAAAATGTTGTGGGGAAGGCTAACCAAAGAATGCGTTTTATTGGCAGGACACTCAGAAAATGTAACAGACCTACTAAGGAGACTGCCTACACTACGCTTGCCCGTCCTCTTTTAGAATACTGCAGCGCGGTGTGGGATCCTTATCAGATAGGACTGACTGAGTACATCGAAAAAGTTCAAAGAAAGGCAGCACGTTTTGTATTATCGGGAAATATGGGAGAGAGAATTACACAAATGATACAGGAATTGGGCTGGACATCATTAAAAGAAAGGTATTTTTCGTTGTGACAAAATATTCTCCCGAAATTCCAATCACCTACTTTCTCCTCCGAATGCGAAAATATTTTGTTGACACCAACCTACAGAGGGAGGAACGATCTCCACGATAAAATAAGGGAAATCAGAGGTCGTACAGAAGATATAGCTGTCCATTCTTTCCACGCGCTTTACGAGATTGGAATAATAGAGAATTGTGGAGGTGGTTCGACGAACCCTCTGTCAGACACTTAAATGTGATTTTCAGAGTATCCATGTAGATGTAGATGTAGCAAATGGCAGAGTTCCACGTCGGGCGATCTTGGCTTGAGCCGGCCGCTGTGGCCGAGTGGTTCTAGGCGCTTCAGTCCGGAACCGCGCTGCTGCTACGGTCGCAGGTTCGAATCCTGCCTCGGGCATGGATGTGTGTGATGTCCTTAGGTTAGTTAGGTTTATTGCAGTGCCTGTGTTATTCCGAATTACGATGCATTGTCCCTGTGGAGATGCAAGGAATATTGCATCGTAATTCAGAATAACACAGGCACTGCAACATCGCATTTACATGCCGGCACCGGGCAAGCGACTTTCAAGTACAATGTCTCCCCTGTATGGGAATACCCATAATGGATGTACGAGTATAGGTTGTACACACATGGTGTAAGTAGGCTGTTTAGATTTTTATGTTGGTAACGCCACCTAGCGCTTTGTATGAAAATCACTGGCTGTGCTTTGTGCAGTCTGTGGCTGGTTGGTATTGTTAGAATATTCGCCATTGTAGTGTTGGGCAGTTGGATGTGAACAGCGCGTAGCGTTGCGCAGTTGGAGGTGAGCCGCCAGCAGTGCTGGATGTGGGGAGAAAAATGACAGAATTTTGAGAGCGGACGATCTGGACGTGTGTCCATCAGAAAGAGTAAATAAAATGATATATATTTATTTTGACTTTTGAACACTATTAAGGTAAATACATTGTTTGTTCATTATCAAAATCTTTCATTTGCTAACTATGCCTATCAGTAGTTCAGTGCCTTCAGTACTTAGAATCCTTTATTTAGCTGGCAATATTGGCGCTCGCTGTATTGCAGTAGTTCGAGTAACGAAGATTTTTGTGAGGTAAGTGATTCATGAAAGGTATAGGTTATTGTTAGTCAGGGCAATTTTTTTGTAGGGATTTTTGAAAGTCAGACTGCGTTGCGCTAAAAATATTGTGTGTCAGTTTAGTGTTGATCAGAATAAGTAAAGAGCGAAATGTCTGGGTACTTCAGTTCTGCTTAAAATCAAATAATCTAAGAGGTTTATCAGCACAGTCATTCATAAATTTTTCTAATTGGACTTTTCAATTGTTGACGACATGTGGAAGTTTGGGACTGACTGTGAGTCATGCTCGAATAGCCTAATGGTAAGGAGACCGCTTGTGAAAAGAGGCACAAATTTTCATTGCAATCATTCCAGTTTACAGCTGACGGTTGTCCATACTCGCAACTGCGAATACATTTCATGTATATTGGTCCGATGGCAGAACCGAAGTGCGATAAACGAGTGACAGACAGACACTTTAACCTCGAGCTACTTGCACAGCGACACTCAAAATCTCCAGCGGGCCATATTTAGCGCTGCCTCCCGATTCATTCCATTTTTCACGATCGCTGTCCATAGCCTATACTCTCGTATATAATGTTTAATTGGAATTAATTTGTAATGTTGTGCATAGTACGGCCCGCTTGGACAATAATATGTTGCCGCTATATTCTAATGTGTGAACAAAAGGGGCGGAAGTGTTGCCACAGTTGCTAACGTGACTACAGGCGCCAGGAATGGTTCAAATAGCTCTAAGCACTGTGGAACTTAAACACCTGAGATCATCAGTTCCATAGAACCCTTAAACCTAACTAACCTAAGGACATCACACACATCCATGCCCGAGGCAGGATTCGAACCTGCGACCGTAGCAGCAGCGCGGTTCCGGACTGAAGCGCCTAGAACCACTCGGCCACAGCGGCCGGCTCAAGCCAAGATCGCCCGACGTGGAACTCTGCCATTTGCTACATCTACATCTACATGGATACTCTGAAAATCACATTTAAGTGTCTGACAGAGGGTTCGTCGAACCACCTCCACAATTCTCTATTATTCCAATCTCGTAAAGCGCGTGGAAAGAATGGACAGCTATATCTTCTGTACGACCTCTGATTTCCCTTATTTTATCGTGGAGATCGTTCCTCCCTCTGTAGGTCGGTGTCAACATCTGTCCCTGGAAATATCTTACTATTTAGAACCTGGTTCCTAAATCTCTGTCTTACCATTATATATTCTATCTGAAACCTGTCAGTATCTCCAGGCTTTCATCCATGTATACAACCTTCTTTCATGATTCTTGAACCAAGTGTTAGCTATGATTAAGTTGTGCTCTGTGCAAAATTCTACCAGGCGGCTTCCTCTTGTATTTCTTAGCCCCAATCCATATTCACCTACTACGTTTCCTTCTCTTCCTTTTCCTACTGCCGAATTCCAGTCACCCATGACTCTTAAATTTTTGTCTCCCTTCACAATCTGAATAATTTCTTTTATTTCATCATACATTTCTTCAATTTCTTCGTCATCTTCAGTGCTAGTTGGCATATAGACTTGTACTACTATAGTAGGTGTGGGCTTCGTATCTATCTTGGCCACAATACTGCGTTCACTATGCTGTTTGTAGTAGCTTACCCGCATTCCTATTTTACTATTCATTATTAAACCTACTCCTGCATTACCCCTATTTGATTTTGTGTTTATAACCCTGTAGTCACCTGACCAGAAGTCTTGTTCCTCCTGCCACCGAACTTCACTAATTCCCACTATATCTAACTTTAACCTATCCATTTCCCTTTTTAAATTTTCTAACCTACCTGCACGATTAAGGGATCTGACATTCCATACTCCGATCCGTTGAACGCCAGAGAGAGCACCTACAGAACTACAAACAGATACCAGAGGGTATCGGATCGGTGCTGTTCTGGTGCAAATTTCGGTTGGAAATGAGAAGGTTATAGCCTACGCTTCTAGGACACTTACAAAAGCCGAGTGAAACTACTCAACTACAGAAAGGGAATGTCTTGCTGTGATATGGGTCATGTGCAAATTTCGACAGTATTCCTATGGAAGGCCATTCACTGTTCTTATAGACCATCATTCACTTTGTTGGCTGACAGGTCTTAAGGATCCAACAAGACGACTCGATAGGTGGGCACTACGTCTTCAAGAGTATGACAGTAACATAGTGTACAAAATTGGAAGAAAACACCAAGATGTTGACTATCTATCAAGAAACGCTGTGCAAGACCATCAAGGCTTTGATGAAGATAGTGACTGTCTCGCTGCACTCCAAGATCGCTCTGCTGAGTAGAAGAATGCCTCCAAGGTATCTCAATTATGCTTGTCTTAAATCTGTCAGAGGATGTGAAATGACAATTTAAGGTAGTTAATGGATTGCTTTGCAAGAATAACTTTGATCCATTTGGAAAGAGGTGGCTACCCCCGTCGTCTCGTTTAAGAACGGATTCGGTGAACTGTGGATAGTTAACTGTCGTCGAGAACGGCAGATCCTACCAAGACGCATGTGCGTAGCAAACGCTGAGCCGTTAATTGAAGAACAGTTGAGCGTCATAGAAACCTCCCATGCCGAGTCTGTTGGCGAAATTAGCGCTACTACTACAAGATCTTCTAGCTCGACTATCACCAGATCTCACTAAGGAAAAACAGAAGAAGCTACTTGGCAATCTTCAAGAGTTCTCTGGATGCATCAATCCGCAGGTGAAGAGCAAGTTAGACAAGTCGACGGTGAAGCACCGGATTTGCACTGGAGACCATCAACCAATAAGCCAGAGAGCATACCGTATGTCAGCAACGGAACGTCGAATAATTCGCGACGAGGTAGAGAAAATGACGAAGAATGACATCATTCAGCCTTCGCAGAAGGACAATATTCCAAAAAGTTCTTATTTTGCTACTCATGTAGTAAACATCATCTATTTATTTTACTGTCTCATTTCCGAATTTAATTCTCTCCGCATCACATGTTTTAACTCGACTGTGCTCCATTACTTTTGATTTAGTTTTGTTGATGTCCGTTTTGTCAGCACTTTTCACGATACCATCCATTCCGTTGAACGAATCATCCAGGTCCTTGCCGTATCTTACAGAATTCCGATATCATTCGTAAATCTCATTTTTTTCTCCCTTAAACTGAACTCCCTTTCCAAATATCTCCTTGGTATTCTTTACTGCTTCCTTAGTGTAGAGGTTAAATGACACAAGGTGAGGGTACAACATGTCTCATCCATTCTCTACTATGGCTTCCCTTTCATAACTTCAGACCGTTACACGGTTTTATTAATGTAGCTACGGCCTATGTTCGACGGCAATCATCCCCGCTAATGACACGTGGCAGCAGTAGAAATGGAGAATGGAAAGCATGTGGCGGAGGGAAGGGGGGGGGGGGGCGGGATCGCGGAAAACAATGCAGTCGTTGTCGTAATGCTGAAATGGAGCGATTTATCTGACGTCCAAAAGGGCATGAGCACTGGTTTTCACGCCAAGGGTGAAAGCTTTTCCGAAACGGGAAAGTTTGTAAACTGTTCGCGAGCCGCCGTGATGAAAGTATACTGTGCATGGCAAAATGGAGCTGTCCAGAACTGGCTCCGCAGTAACTGTGGTGCAACACGGGCCATAGATGACAGGGGCGAACGAGGGCAGAGAGTCCATTGATCGTTGCTGCGTATGAGTTTCCGCAGCAGGTGGCTGGTTCTTGGAACCGTGCTGACTGCTGCTCATCGGCGACGAAGGCGGCGATGCCGCAATTGGACGCCCACTCAGTGGCAACAGGTGGCCTTTCAGATGAATCACGTTTCATGCCCTATCAGACAGATGGCCATTCGCGAGTACGGCGTGAAACATCTGGAAGCAAACAAAGCGGAACGTTAAGATCTGGGGAATATTTTTGTGGCATTCGCTGGGTGATCTCGTCATTCTAGAAAATACAATTGATCAACACAACACGCCAAACATGAAGGGGTATATCTTTCGGTCTCTTCCATTACTCCTTCCGCTCAAGGCTTCAGAAATATCGTCTGTCAGTCAGCATTGCTCTTCTAAAACGGGAGAAGTGTCATTTAAGGCGACCAATCCGGAAATCTGTAGTATCGGCGTTTGGCGTTTGCTGTCTCCCTGTGAAAATCTCTGAAACTGCATGCTATGTGTAAAGAATGCGTAGGCTGGCCGCTCCCACCCAATGTAGCGGAATTTGCTATTAAGCCGAACACGGGGTCAATCCTCCTTTCCCTCGGACGAACGCGTCCACCGGCTGACGTAGATGGGTTGGTACTGGCCTCCTGGCGCGCGGTTGTCTCTCTCAAACTAAAAGCTCCTATGACCGTCGTGTCTGGAATGTATGTGTGTACGCCAGCCTCGAGTATTTCAACCACGGTGCGCACTTGCAATTTATTAGTTATTCACATATCGTTTACATGAATTCATACAACATTGACTTTATCTTATCGAGTTTGGATTCGAATGAAGCGTCTTGATGTGCGGAATATGATTGTGAGGGCGGAATATGTAAGCAATGAATGTCAGGAGACCACGACGTCTTACAATGTTGAGCTTAAGGTTGTCTTTAATTATTTTGAATAATTGTTTGGGCCTTCAGCCGACAAGATACTTCAAGTTTCTTAAGATGTTTTTTGTTGTACTGTGTAGAAGCTTATTTTTAAAGCCTCTCTTTTGTTATGTAAAAAATTCTTTTATTGGGCTTTCAGTAGAAGAATTAGTTTGAATTTTCCTTAATATGGCCTTTAGCCGAATTTTGTACATGCTTGTCTTTTAAAGAATTTTCTTAGATGATCTGAAATTTTATTTTGGCCTTTAGCCGAGAAGATATTGCATTTTTACTTAAATGGGGCCTTCAGCCATTACTCTAAATCCTGATGTTTTAGAAGGAATCAGTTTTTGTGGAAAACTTACTTAGGCCCTCAGCCGTGAATTGATCTTTGTTGTTTTAAAGAGAAAACTGTGCATTGGTTTGAGCAATAAAGTTGTGTGTTCTTGTATAACTCACAGTAATTGACCTTGGCCCCTTTCCACAACCTGATCCGCTCTGTCCTGCGAAACCAGATTTCAGGGGTAAATGAACAGAGACGAATGAGGAATCACGTTGCAAGCCGCAAATGTAATTTACTGATTCAAGTAACTGTGGCAAAGTCGAGATTATTACGGCCTGGCAACTGGAAACGTGCGTCAAGGAAAAAAGCTATGCTGGTCGACTGTTTGTGCGCCAACTACTGCCGTGAGCAGTTATGGAGAATGGTTGAAGGATGGTGACACGGCCAGTCAGTGACATGGTGTTGGACGTCGACGTCTCATCACGGGACAAGGAGGTCGGATTTCCCAGCTGTTTAAAGCAAGGCAGGTAGCGATCTGAGGCAGATCTGCCGACAGGGTACAGTGCTGGTGCAGACACAAGAGTTACCGGCATCGCCGATGGTAAATGCAGCGAAAGTGGAATAAACGGGATTTGACCATGGATCAATGGAAACGTGCCACATGGTATGATCAATCACTTTTGTCGTTACAGCACGTCCTCAGTCGTGTCTGGTTAGGCCGTGATCCAGGTAAACGGCTACTGGAAACATGACCCTTGCCGTGGACGGATGAAAGTGGGGGACAGCACTAAGCTATGGTGGACACTCGATGGGTCTTACGTGGGACCTGTGATAGTAACCACAGTCGACTGCATCATCGTTGATGTGGAGCCCGTGTATCCCTTCATGGTTAGTTTGCTACGGATGTAGACGGCATATTCCAGTGAGAAATAGGCCAGAATCGTGCTACAGTGGTTCAAGGAGCATCATAGTCGACTCACAGTGGTATCTCGGCTACCAGATTCGCATGATCTGAACGTATGAAGCACATCAAGGAAGCTATTATGTGCCACTTTTGGCCCAAAATCCATTGGCTCGTAATTGGCGTGACTTGGGTAGAGATCTGGTGTCACACACTTCCAGAAACCTATCAAGGACTTGATGAATTCATTCGACGCAGAATCGGATTTCTATGTCGTTCCAGTATGTTATTAACCACGGTAGTCATAATGTTTCGGCTCATCAGTGCACTGTGGGAGACTAATGTGTCAGACCAGGCCTACATTGGGTAATGCTTGTATGTGTGTGAGTGTGTGTGCAGAGAGCAGCACGGAGGAGTTCCGCCGCATGCTGGAGGTGAACGTGCTGGGGCTGACGCTGTGCACCAGGGAGGCCGTTAACCTGATGCGCGCCAAGGGCGTCGACGACGGCCACATCGTCAACATCGGCAGGTGACGCTCGCTCCCTTCTCCCGCCCACCAGCTGCTGCTCACGCTAATCATTGCCTCATTACTTATTGTCTGCTGTGTGCTTGCAGCGTGGCGGGCCACTGGCTACCCCTGATGTCGGAGGGCGCTTTCTACTACGGCACCAAGCACGCGGTCAGGGTGCTGTCCGAGGGCCGGCGTCGCGAGTTCCTCCAGCGCGACTCGAACATGAGGGTCACCGTGAGTACTCCTACCGACCTAGCATCTCTGCTGAAGCAATAGAGCAGACTCCAGTTCTCTGCTGCTCCACCTGGTGTCTACATGGTCTACATGTATATGCAGTTACACTACTGCAGATCATTATACACCTTTCTGACCCACTCGTAAATAGAACGAGGGAAAAACAAATCTCTATAAGCTTCCGTATCATCTGTTATGAACGACGAGGACATCGATAAACTCTCTCTTTTTCTTATTTTCTGTACAACGATCAGTATTACGATCAGTCCGATGACGTGGCCACGGGAAGCCTGTAAACTTCAGGTATTGCAGACCTCTTCATGGAGAATTTTGAGGATATTGCCTTAGACACAGTGCTATTAAACCCTAGTTGTAATATGTTGTGACCGAGACCAGAACGGTGGCGGCTTGGTCGGGAAAGCGCGGTGGGACCAAACAGAGAGCAGCCGGCGAACAAACAAACGAACAGAAAGGACGGACACGAAACAACGATGGACGATGGAGAGAGACCTTACGACGACAACACGCAAGAAGCATCGGAGTGACAAAGACAACCAAAAAAATCCAAGACGTCCGCTAGTAATGAAAACAAATGACGATAAACACGCTGTCTGTTGTTGAGGCGATATGTCGAGACTCACGCAACGATTAGACTCGCTGGCTGAGCGAGAGGCAGGCGCTTAAATATCGGAGCGACGCTATTGGCCGCTGGGACTACGTGTTCCACTGTGGCGCCCTTACACTGTAAGCGGGCCAGGAGGCGCGTGCCGCCACAGCTTACGGCGCGTGCCGCCACAGCTTACGGCGCGATGTTGCAGAGACGTCCATGCCGTCTGGCGGGGATTCAAATTCTGCGGCGCGCGGTACCATACTAGTTGTTTCTTTCGACAGAATGACGACATTTTCGTCACTTGACCTCATGCATGTGACAAGTTCCAAGAGTTCTTAGATAATCTCAGCGGTACTAACAGTAAGATCCAGTTAACCACGGAGGTAGGAAAAGAAAATGCAATACTCTTCATCGCCTCCTGTGGCGCAAGATAAGCTGCATGCTAAAAAGACACAAGATCCAATCGAATTCAGATCTACGACAAAAATCTGGCAATTACAGAGACTAGTTAAAGACGCAGCACGTCTCAGAAGACCTGGGGTCTACAAAAACCTTGCGAGAGTCGCCAGTCTTAGATTGGACAAACAGTACGCACTATGGAACAATGCAGGAAGGAGCATGCGAGTTTTTATCGCCTGCCCTAAGCCGAGAAAGACGTAAAAGCCGATAACTCGATTTAATAAGCATGCTTTAGAAAACGGTCACCGGATCAAATTTCACGAAACCTCTCTCGTGGCTTGCACTAACAGAAGAAGCCATTGACATAAATCACCGTTAACACCCTTGATAGAGACGAAGGCTGCAGTTCAGCGCAGCCTGGGATCCAGGCGATGGCGCGGTTGAAGCGGGTACACCGAGTGCCGAGTCAACGTATGGCCATATATGGCGATGCCGCAGGCACCAGTGACGTCACAGCCGGCAGCTACGGTATATAAAGACGTACCATCAGCCCACTGGCAGTCATAGTAATTGACAGTGGCCAAGGAGCGCTTGGCCGAAAGCTCGTGTAATTTTGATCTCTTGACGGAGCTGAAAACTGGAGAACGTTTTATTCAAGTATTAGCAATGATTGAATTGTGCTTCGAGCAAAATTCTAGCGGGCAACTCCCACTTTCATTCCCGTTCTCCTACTAGTTTTCGCTCTCTTCCTTTTGCTACTATAGACTTCCAGTCTCCAATCACAATCAGTCTGAATAACTTCTTTTATCTCATCACATAATGTTTCTACCTTTTCGTGATGCTTGGAGCTAGTTCGCACTACTGTAGTGGGTGTTCCCTTCGTGTCTATTTTGGTTAGGATAATGTGTGTTACTGTGGTGGATGTTGGCTTCGTGTCCATTTTGGCTAGTATAAAAGATTCAGTACGTTCTCCGTAATAACTTACCGCATTCCTGTTTTCTAATTCATTATTAGAACTTCTACTGTACTACATCTATTTGATTTGCTGTTGATCACTGCATACTTACCTGACCAGAAGTACCACCCTTCCTGGAACTGTAATTCATTCATTCTCATAATCTCTAACTCCAACATATCCATTTCTATTTTTAAGTTCACTAATCCACCTTCACCAACTTTCCATGCTCCAATGTGTAGATTGAGTTTTGTTGTCGTCCAGAGAAGTCACGCCCAGAAGTTCGATTAATACAATATTTTATCTTAGGATTATTATATCCAAGATGATATTGTCATCATTGAGCCAGAGAGTAGGTTGCTTGACATCAGGCTGTAGTTTCAGCGTGCTTTCAGTTTTTCGCAGTACCAACACAGCATGACCATGTTGGCCAATGTAACAAGGTCAGATCAGTCCATGATCCTGGCTGTTGCCCCTTGCAACGTCTGCCGCCCCTATTCAGCTACGACACGTTTGCCTGGACTGTCTGCAAAAACTCTTCCATAGTGGCTGCACCTGCGGTACAGCTATCTGTATGAGTAAAGCACACAAGCCACCTCACCTTGACTAGGTACATGGTTTGTGGAAAGGGCAGAGGGCAGGGGTGTAGTTTTCAATGTGGATCATTATATGAACCATACAGTTCTACTTTCGTACTGCCTTTGGCTGAAAAAAAAAGCCTGTAACTACCATCTCTGTCGCTATTATGATTAACGGCATCTGTGCACAGGCCTCAGAATTTTACACATTGTCATTCATGTATAAAATTGTCTTGGGGTTTAGAAAGCGCAGGTCACAACACTTATTTTTCTCCAATGTTCGCCACGTTCGGTACCTCCAACTTTCACTCGAATGGGAGGCCACTTGTACATTGATGAAATCTGATAGATAATCTCTGCTGCCGAAACGGGAAAGGAAAAGATGCAGTTGTTAGCGCAGAGGGTTGAGACATCTTCGTTTCCAGTCTTCGTGGCGTTGGCACCTTTTCATTGCTAGGTATCTCCAGGAGTCTCACCATAATATTCAGCCCTCCCCCCTCCAATCTGGCATCCATTGCTGTGTAAAGGTGTCTTCCTGAGTTTTCGTGTGTTATGGTCTTCAGCTTTTCACGACTACGTTCGTGAGGTCGTCGTTTTAATTTCTTATCCCCTTGTTAAGAACCCTCTTGGACCACCTACCATCAAGTTACCTGGTTCCATGCTACGTCCACCTACCTTTCATGTCCATCACTTAGTTATCCGTCTCTCTCTAGTATGTTTCCTGATGTATTTGCTTCTTTTGTTGTTCCTCCTAGTAACTGCCAAAATGTGTTTCAACATTCGTCGTTGAAATACTACTGTCCCAGGTGAAAACTCAATACGTTATAAGCAAAAACAAAATTTTCCAGTTATGTTCTAGTAACAGCGATCGCTTCTTTTCCCAGTTTACGGATCTGAAATTATCCTCAAGGACTTCTGAGAATAGTTTCGATGATGTAGGCTCTCTTCGCCTAACTCTTCTTTCAATCTCATTGTCCCACTGTTCAGCGGATATCTAATGCTGAGCCCCTCTAGCGACGTGCTCAGGTACTGTGTACAGGAATTTCGAAGTGTACCAGCTCTGCAGACCAGTATATGCAAGGAAACGAAAAAGTAATTAAATAACTTTACTTATGGAGGCAGGATAGCAAAGCGCGTTAAAGGCACCCCTTCCGGGACCCGGGGAAGCGAGCCTCATGTCGAATTCTCCTTGGGGATTAATGACGGGTGCTGGTATATTGGCCAGCTTGGATGTAGTTTCGAAGTTATTTTTCACATCCAAATAGGTACAAAGGGCGTTCAAAAAGTTTTGCACAGACGACTGCGCAAAACTTTTTTTGTTAACATTCTTGGAACATTTAGCTATACATTGAGACTACTCAATGTAGCCTCCATCAGCTGTAATGCATCTGGTCCAACGTTCTTTCCATGATGTAACTGCACTTTAATAAAATTCTAGGGACTGACTTTTACACCATCGCTTGACGCAGGAAATAAGGGATTTCTCACTATCAAATGTTTTACCACGCAGGTGGGTCTTCAGGCGACCAAAGAGGTAAAAGTCAGAAGGAGCCAAGTCGGGACTGTAGGGAGGATGAGGAACAATTTTCCAACCCACTTTTCTGATTTTCTCCTGTTTCATAAGGGCTGTATGGGGTTTGGAATTGTGATGGTCTAGACTGATGAGCTGACCCTGAAACTGTGGTCTGTTGGTCTTGATGGTACGTCACAGATTGTTCAATGACAAACAGTAACAGTCCTGGTTAATTGTGGAACCAGGTTCCAAAACGTCAATGAAAATGACACCAAACTGATCCCAGAAGAAGGCCTGTTGTTCGTGAAAGTCTTGGTATCTTCTTCCGAGGGGAACCTGGATGACGCCACTCCATGTATTGGGTTTTGTTCTCAGTTTCGGACAAAAACAACCATGTTTCATCCTGGCAGAGTCATGGTCGTTCTTGAAGTGGAACTCCATCACCGACCGTTGTCGCAACCTGACATCTACTTCACGGTCCATTATGGCTCACCTGTAAATGAAAGAATATACTTTTGTATACCAACTTATAGCTAAATAATTTAAGTATGTTCACAAAAAAAATAAGACAATTAGAGACGACTGTGCAAAACTTTTTGAACGCCCTTTGTACATACTGGGATGGTACCCACTTTCTATCTCAGTTGTACTTTAGGCATACTCAGAAAACGTTACTGAACTTGAACACGAGATCTGCACCACACTCCCTGAGATGGGGTGGTATATAAATTCCTTCCTGGAGAGAGTGGTGGCGTCAGAAATGACGCCCAGCGCTGCTAAAGTAGCATGGTGGCCCAATACAAAACGAGAAAATAGCAATAGGAAAAGAAGAATTTAAACCTTATGACGAGCTTCACATTTTGTTTATTTTGAAATCATATAATGTTTACGTACATATAAATTGTACCTAAAGTGCGGGTAGCCGTGGTGCGTGGTTGTGTCGACTTTCATTCGCCTTGCAGGAGATCAGCCCTGGTGTGGTGGCCACCGACATCTTCGACAAGCAGCAGCTCCTCTCGCGGGACGTTGTCCTGAAGCATCCGCACATCATGCCGGAGGACATCGCCGATGCCGTCATCTATGTCCTGGGAGCTCCGGGTTCTGTGCTAGTACGTACTTGCCAACTTTCCACCTATGAGCCAAAAGCACCAAGTTCAGAGACTGAACTACGTTGTGTATTGATAGGCTCTGGCATTTTCTTCATTTTCCCACCACTCTCTGTTGTGTAGCAATTAATATGTCATGATTAAAAAACCATTTATTATTAACAGGACAGTGGGCAGATCGGTTGTAGCTGTCTTTGGGAAAGATCAATTTGGGTTCTGGAGAAATGAAACATGTGACGCAATAATGACCCTACGAATTGCCATAAAAGATAGATTGAATGAAGTGGTACCTACATTTTTAGCCTTTGTAAATTCAGAGAACGTTGATGGCAAAGTTACCTAGAATACATTCTTTGAAACTCTGCAGATGTTGTTTTCTGATCTTCAGTCCGTAACCGTTCGTAAAATTTGTTGACAAATTATCTATTGAAAGAACGTGTTTCGAGGTATAAACATCATGTTCAGCTACAACGGCAATAAAAAAAATTAACAACATCGTACATAGATACCACCGTTGTTTTCTAGAGTCTTTGCATGCAGTAGTTAGTGTCATATTTCAAGGATCATGTTATCAGGTAAATCCTAATTATATGGAATGAATCATTTCACACACACATCTCAAATGAATTTGAAAATGTAGCTACATGCTGAATGACTTTTCATTTTTTAAATGTTTTATATTATTTTTTTCAACATACAGATGTGACTTAGTAATTTCTGCACACCACCTATGACGCATTACAATAATAGAAATTCTTCTGTGGAATAGAAGGAGTTGTAAAGGAGAAACTATTTCAGTTTCTTTTTCAAATTCTACTTTTCTCTCTGTCAGAACTGTTACATCCCAGCATCTGGTATCAAAAATTTTTGTTGCAGTATTATGTACTACCTTTGGTGCTAAACACAATCTTAACGTGGAATAGTGAATGTTATTATTCCTTTTGCTTTTGCACTGGATTATTTACAACAAACTTAATGAGGGAATAAATACAATTGAAGCAGTAGTCACAAGGCCCAACTCTTTCTATAGATGTCTACAAGTTGATCGTGGGTGAGCACCACATATTATTGTTTCATTGCGTTTTTGAGCTTTGAAGACTTTCTTTCTTAAAGATGAGTTATCCCAGTACATTAATCCATACGATATTATAATGAAATTAGCAAAATATGTCAACTGACTGTTATATCTCTCCTCAGAAGTTGCAGTGATGCTAAGTGCAAATGTAGCTGGTGACGAAAATAATAAATGGGGTGGAAACTTCAAAACTCGTAGGTGTCCCTGTCGATGATAATGTAAACTGAAGAAGCACAGTTTACAATATCATCAATGCGTATACCTTAAAATTTTGAAGTGTCCGCCATAATTATTAATTCCTAAGCATGTATTACACTAACCATTGATATAACACTCCTAAATATGCAGAACTGAATAAATTAGTCTTTTTAAAATTAAGAGTGAGGGCATTCGAAGAAAATCAGTGATACTGTCAAGAACATATATATATAATGTTAGTCGTCCTTTATTTGCAGATTTTATTTAGCAAATTTAGATTTCGGCTAGTACCTAGCCTTTATCAATACAGTATTTCATAGTATCAATGCATGTCAGTCCCCATCTGTCACAGTTCCGTAGTCTTGAAAAAACTGTGACAGACGACCGAACAACAGGGAACTGACATGCATTGATACTGCGAAACAGTGCATTGATAATCTACACTACTGGCCATTAAAATTGCTACACCAAGAAGAAATGCAATTGATAAACGGGTATTCATTCGACAAATATATTATACTAGAACTGACATGTGATTACATTTTCACGCAATTTTGGTACATAGATAATGAGAAATCAGTACCCAGAGCAACCTCCTCTGGCCGTAGTAACGGCCTTGATACGCCTGGGCATTGAGTCAAACAGAGCTTGGATGGCGTGTACAGGTACAGCTGCCCATGCAGCTGCAACACGATACCATAGTTCATCAAGAATAGTGACTGTCGTATTGTGACGAGCCAGTTGTTCGGTCACCATTAACCAGACGTTTTCAATTGGTGAGAAATCTGGAGAATGTGCTGGCCAGGGCAGCAGTCGAACATTTTCTGTATCCAGAAAAGCCCGTACAGAACCTGCAACATGTGGTCGTGCATTATCCGGCTGAAATGTAGGGTTTCGCAGGGACCGAATGAAGGGTAGAGCCACGGGTCGTAACACATCTGAAATGTAACGTCCACTGTTCAAAGTGCCGGCAATGCGAACAAGGGGAGACCGAGACGTGTAACCAATGGCATCCCATACCATCACGCCGGGTGATACGCCAGTATGGCGATGACGAATACACGTTTCAAATGTGGGTTCACCGCTAAGTCGCCAAACACGTATGCGACCATCATGATGCTGTAAACAGATTCGGGATTCATCAGAAAAAATGACGTTTTGCCATTCGTGCACCCCGGCTCGGCGTTGAGTACACCATCGCAGGCATGGTCTGTGATGCAGCATCAAGGGTAACCGCAGCCATCGTCTCCGAGCTGATAGACCATGCTGCTGCAAACTGCTGCGAAGTGTTCGTGCAGATGGTTGTTGTCTTGCAAACGACCCAAACTGTTGACTCAGAGTTTGAGACGTGGCTGCACGATCCGTTACAGCCATGCGGATAAGATGCCCGTCATCTCGACTGCTAGTAACTCGATGCTGTTGGGATCCAGCACGGCATTGCGTATTACCCTCCTGAACTCACCGATTCCATATTCTGCTAACAGTCATTGGATCTCGACCAACGTGAGCAGCAATGTTGCGATACGATAAACCGCAATCGCGATAGGCTTCATCTGACCTTTACCAAAGTCGGAAACGTGATGGTACACATTTCTCTTCCTTACACGAGGCATCACAACAACGTTTCAGCAGGCAACCCCGGTCAACTGCTCTTTGTGTATGAGAAATCGGCTGGAAACTTTCCTCATGTCAGCACGTTGTAGGTGTTGCCCCTGGCGCCGACCGTTTATGAATGCTCTGAAAAGCTAATCATTTGCATACCACAGCATCTTCTTGCTGTCGGTTAAATTTCGCGTATGTAGCACGTCATCTTCATGGTGTAGCAATTTTAATGGCCAGTGGTGGAGATTTGCCAAATAAAATCCGCAAGTAAAGGACGACTGATTCCTGCGCTATCATTTGTAAATCATATCTCAGTCGTCGAGAGCATCCACGTTCCTAATGGAAGGTAACTTAAAAAAATATTTGTTTGCAATGGTTTCTGGTTTCGGTTGAATGTTACCATCTTCAGACGATTTATATCATGCTGGTAGGCTGTGGTGGTGAATGGAGCAGCCGTTGTGACTCCATGAACGTCATGTGTTGAGTAGACGTTTGTGGAGGCACGACACGTGTTCCGTTCACCGGCCCCGCCTGCCAACATGGTATAAATAGTCTGAAGATGGTCACATTCTGACCGAAACCGATAATCTTGAAAACAAATTATAGTTTTATTACGTTAAAGATTATTTTTAATCCATTTTTAGACTATTTTAGCCAGACCGCTGGTTTTCTCCATGACAAATGTTCCCAGAAATTACCCACGGTACAGCCGTGGGGGAGCACGTCAGAGATGGAGCGTCCCGTCCGCTGGGCACTCACAATATGGCAGCTCTCAAATGCGTGTTTTGTCCTTCCAGTACTCCAGTGTGCTATCAATGTCATGAAAAGACGTGAGAACACGACGGGGGCATTCTGGATGTGGTTCTGGCAACGACGGTGCTGTGTTAAAGGGGAGAGGGGGAAATTAGAACATGTTTCTGTTGCTGACGTTGCCTCTAGCATGCGCTGTTTTGTCGTTTTTGCTGCTGATGAAAGGCAATCATTTCCAAGTAATTAATACTCAATGCCGTTAACGAAGATGGAGTTTATTTGTAAACGAGGGGCAGGCTTGTGTACTACTCAGCGTCTTACTTCCTTAACCCTGCGGTTAGCGGTGATTACTTTGCGACAGCTCCTTCTTTACGTCAGCTACCTACTTGCTGGCACTTCACAGCTGGACAGCGACATTTTTCGTAGATATTGACTCCCAGCTGTCACCTCTAGTATTCGGTGTAGACTTAGAACACTTTTCCCACACATACTTCCTTTGACATTACCTCTGTAGCTTCTTGTGGGCTTCAGGGCCTGTAAGTTGTTTTTTCATTTGTGAATCTACATGCGATTCCAACTCCTGAGATCCTTGGCTGACCGATAGAGGCAGGGTGGCACGGGGAACAGATCCTTCACGGCACTGCCCGAGTGCATCGTCAGGCAAACAAGTTGGGCCTGTACGGGGGTTGAACACGTCTAGTGAAATCACATATTTACGAGCCTTTCGACTCGGGACCCATTATCGATATCGCTGGCACAATAGCTAGACGGGATTCGGTGTTAGAGAAGATCAGACTTAATTGCACGGATGGTGACTTTGCACAGCCAGGTACTTCGCTGAGTGCGTGAATAAAATTTTAGATTTAGATTATGTTTTCTACGCTGCAAGTCATTATTACGAGTCAGATTTCGTTTTAAATAAGAAATCCAATAATTAAGGATCGAGTCATCTCCTTCAGCCGCACAGACCTGGAATGGGAGCGCTGATGAACTGGCCAGTGAACGCTGTATAAGTTACTGGATGGATTATTAACTGATATGTAACCTCTGATAGTGATCACGCAAGAGAAATGGTGACACCACATTATGAAGTATTTTCTCTATGTCTCTGTACTTAGTTCAAAAGGCAGAATGTGTTCAATGTTGCTGTCATTGCAGGGCTTGTGGGGGAATCAAAGTGTTTGCCGACAGCAAGAATAAATGAAGGGCTGAGAACCAGTGTGGGCCAAATCCAATTTTCATGTTTTTGAAGCTCACGGCATCTATGGATTCTTTGCTGAGTTAAGGGGGTTTTCTGGTCTACAAGCTTCAAAAAATGAATTTTTATTCCATTTTTCGACTCCTTCTATTGTGTGGACGAGCCCGTCTTACCTGCAAAGTATTGGATATAGTCGAAGTACGTGATCATCGGACCGGCAGTACCGCGTCGTCGAGTGCCTACGGACGGCGCTCGGAGGCAATCAGACCTGTATACGAAGTCCTTTCGAGTGACAGTTTACTGGAAAAATGTGTTGGCGCGAACACTCAAAACTCTGACGAGTCGATAAATTCCCCAAAACACATATATTCCCGAAAAGAAGTACTTGAAATTGCGAACAATTTAACTGCAGCTATCTTTAGCGACAGCCTCATGGGAATCGCACAGACAATGAATGTCATGAGCATTCATCATGGCAACAAGGCGTTCGAATTTTGCAGAAGGCGCAACGCAGACCGCCTTGTGCGCTCAGAGCACCGCGCGTCTGCGGCCAGTATAGAAGCCAGATCTGAGGCCCGGGAGGAAGCTGTGCACGCGAACGAGATTTACGAGATCGAGAAAGGCGTATTGTATGCTCCAGGCATCGCAGACTGTTGCTATAACTTTCCAAAACCTTAATCGCGATTTCCTAAAAGTCACATTTTTTTGCTGGGTGTTTATATTGTGGAAAAACTACTCTGCCGTTCTTGATACCGCTTCAAATGCGTATGGTGGGGCCCCTAAACTGTAAACAATTTTCAAAATATCTATTTTTATGAACGTTTGAAATGTCAAAATGTAAATTTTTCTTAATTTTTTCAAATAGCAGGCATTTTGTGAAAGAAGACAGTTTCACATTTCGGGGGTTCTGACCCTAAGTACAGTCGTACGTTTTAACAGATTTTTCGTCTGGTCTCTTTCAGACCACACTGTTACCTGAACCAGGTCCAGCTGCCCACCAGTGCATTACCGTCTTCGGCGCCATTTTGTTTCATAACCCCACAATATTTCCGGCCACAAATTTTTTAAATGCAGATAATAGACAGATGAATAAAAAAGATATAAGCTTTGCTTGACTTAGCTTTTGATATCATCTCACAAAATGTTGAAAGTGAGATAAAAATCGAACCTCTAGACCAGAAAGCTGCTTTAAGCGCTTCGTGAAACGGTTGGTTTTGTTCAAACCCCTCATAATGGGAGATAATGACAAAGAAAATCCTCTCTATGAAATTTCAGTTCCCTTAAGAGCCATAGTGGGCAATATCTAAGCAGTCAATCAAAACAAACAACTAGTACCATGGATATAAACATTCAATATGGTCGACATTATGCAAGAAAGTAGTGAAATAGTTACAAAAGCAAGAAAACGTATGTAAGATTGCGATCATTGAATGAAAAATACTTGAAAAAGAAACACAACAGTATGTTAATTCAAATGGAAAACGTGTATCTGCGAAAACATACACAGACAAAGACTGTAAATGTTGCTTGCACTGTTTCGAACGTTTGGGCGATACAAATAACTGGGCACATGTGCATGCTACGTTCTGGTCCACTGGTGATTCCGAGTAGCAAAAGGTATATCTTTCAGGGATGGTTCATGTAATGATAATCAAGCGGCGTCGTGAGGATATTAACTCAGAAGACAGTCGTGAACATTCACATGTTTATTACACCAACTTGAAAGTATGTTTCATCCCAGCCACGCACTGGTTCATGGTCATAAATCGTTCGTGATTATACTAAGTAGTGTTAACAGTATATTATTTAGTTACAGTGGCATTTGGTTTCTTCTACGGTGACAGTAATGTCAGAGCAAGCAAAACCACATTTCTCAACTTTCATGGCAATAGGTATAGGAGGTTATCATGAATTAAAAGTCTTCCTACCGAGACAAGTCATTACAGCAGTGTAGATAACGATAAATGTCAGTATTTATAGCAAAAACTATAGCTGAGCAAATGTATGAACTTTATTATAAGTTGTACAAAGAAAAAAAATAATTCTGTTAAAGAATGATGTCGCAGAAGTACGTTTAATACTAAGTTCAATTTATTAAAAAAAAAACAATAACTGATACATGCTCTGTTGGTTTTCTAATGAGAGTGAGTGCAAGTCAGGAGGGAGAAAATTAGCAAAAGTTTAAATGGAAGTTTCATAAGCGTCGTACGGAGAAAGCACAAAATGAGATGAGAGCAGACATTACGAATTCTAAAAACAGTGACGTTGTGCATAGTATAACTTTTGCCATGGAGCAAACAATACCTCTACCCCTTCTCACTACAAATGTTTATTTCTATACAAAAAAATTTGGTTGTACAATGTAGGAATTTATGATTGTGAACATGATTCAGGACACATGTATTTGTGCAGGGAACACACTGCTCAAAGGGGTGCTAATGAAGTGGGAACATGTCTCTTATCTTACCTCAAATCAGTAAATACAAAAGCTGACTATTTACTAACATATTCTGACACATGTGGAGGATAAAACAGGAAGCAGCACATAGCTTCGCTGTGGGCCTATCTATTCCACCACACTCAAATATTATAGATCAATAATTTCTAGAAGCAGGTCATTCTTTCCTCCCAAATGACAGGAACTTCAGTAGTATTGTATCTTATAAAGGCAAAGCCAAATCTCAGTTTTCAGTAGATGAGCATGTGGATCTCATAAAAAATTGCAGCAGGAGAAAGAACCCTTTCACAGTGAAAGAAATAAATCAGACTCTTTGGATATCAAAGGTAATACAAAACGAAAATTTTCAAGGTGCTAGGAAACTATAGATGGAGAAAACGTCAATGGTTAAAAATTATGAGTAGATGGATGAGGTTTAAAACATATAGAACCGTGAAAATTAAATTCCGATGTTCATTAAATGAAATAAACCTGAAAAGTTATTGGTAATTCGCCAGTGGAAAGGGGCAGAAAGACTATGAATATTACACCTGCCGTTCCTTCCACATGGTATCTCTCACGTTCTTATAAAGGAGCCATTAAAATAACTAAAACTAAATATGAAAACCTGATGTGTTTGTTACTTTATACTCCACCAGCTTCACATCAATTTTTCGAGAATTTAAACGTGGAAAACTAAGCAGCAAGAGGGTGTTTGGAGATGGCCCACAGAAGCCTTTACTAGTTTGACTATAAAAACACTAGAGTCGTAATGGGCCATCTCCAAGAGTCTGAAATACGTACTACCATTTTTAGGATAAGATATTTGTTTTTCGGTTTCATGTTGCAAGTAAGATTTCATCAATGCCTACTTTCCATAATAATTTAATAGTGTCAAGTAATACGCATTCAATAAATTGTGTGATTTACTAAACTTTAGATTAGTTCTTCTCAGTTTCAAGGAAGTGGCATTTTGCCTACTCTGGAACTAAAACGCTTCGCATCAGATGTTACAAACCACACGTTGCACAACACGAAAGGGTAAATGACGCATCAGTTTGACATGTAATTAATTGTATTGACATTAAGAAAAGAATTATTCTAACAAACATTATCTTGCTGGTAAATTGAGCAGCTTCGTGATAGTCATTCATTTAATGACGCAGTTACCACCCATTGGCTAGATACTAACATCTCCTGCGCTACTACTATCAAACTGCTAATTATAATCCAGACGCTACTTAACAAGTATCTGAACACAGTAGTACTTTTATCACTACTTCGACCAACACTTAGCGACTTGGCGCTCCAAAAAGTGATTTTCCATGTCCCACACTTCCCCTCCACGACCCCGAAAAGGCTCAGATTATTCCTTATTTTGTTTTGACTGAAATATAAGTGTCTACCTGGTTCAAGATTATGAAATGTCATACTGTGATTGATGTCCTGAAATTGTTAGTTCATCTGTGAAAGGCAACCGTTACGTTTCAGGTGCACGAGATGATGGTGATGCCGGTCAAACAGAAGCACCTGAGCGAACTGTAGCAGACACGCTGCCTACTTGTGATAGCCTCTTCAGTATGCGACACAGTCGACGTAAATCACAAACATAATCAAAATATATCCATGTTTTCTTAACTCACATGTCATTTGCCGTATGTTCTTACCCCTTCGGCACTGAAAGAAAGATTTGGAACAATGTCTATTTTGATGTTTTTCCGTAGAAGTGTGAAGTCCTGAATACAACAAAGTAATTGTATATACTTACCTGTATTGATTTAAAAATGGCATGTTGCTTGTAAGGTACGAAATCATTTCATTACCTAAAATTTTACTTTATTTTGGTGTACATCTATAAAAACACATACACCGAGGGGCCAAAACATTATGGCCAGCTGTTTAAAGCATGTTGTTCCACTTTTCAAACACAGTACAACAGAGATTCTGCTTGGAATGGATTCTTCAAGTCCTTGACAGGATTCCCAAAGTACATGGAAGCAGATTACCCACAGGTCAAGTAGCTCCTGGAAATTACAGGATGGTGCTCTACAAGCTTGCAGCTTGCTCCCGATCCGTGTGCCAGTGGGTACCAATCTCCTACATCTGCTGGGCAAGAAGTCATTATGAGTTCACTACAGTGTCTCTCAAGCCACTGTAGCACCATTCTGACCCTGCAACATGTACTGCTATCCTGCTGGGAGATATCATCCCCGTAGGGAGAGACTTCAAACATGAAGCATATAGATGGTCCACAATAATGTTGAGGTAGTTCGTGACTGTCCTGATGCCTTCAGTTACCACCACAGATCCCGTATAAGCCCAACCCCATAGCATAATTCTGTCCTCACCAGCTTGAATCTGTGGTGTGGTACATGATCCATGCCATTCTCCTGGATAGCGACGTGTAAGGATGCAACCATCCACCTGGTGTAACAAGAAATGCAATTCATTCGACAGGTGACACGTTTCTGTTGGTCCACTTTGAAAATTCAGTGATGCCGTGCCCACTGCAAACATAACTAATGATAACGTTGGGTCAATGTAGGAACACGTAGGGGTCGTGAGATGTGGAGCTACGTGTCCAACAGTGGCCGTTGAACCGTGTGCTCCGAGACACTTGTGCCTGCACCAGCATTGCACTCTGTCGTCAGAGCTACCACAGACCTCAGTGGGGAGTCCTCCGACCTCTACGTTGATGAGATTTGGACATCCAGTACCGTACGGCTACACGTTATTTCACCATCTTTAACTGCTTGTCGTAAGTGCTCACGACAGATGTACGCCAACAGGCGATCAGCTTCGCTGTTTCATAGATGCTCGAAAAAATGATTCAAATGGCTCTGAGCACTATTGGACTTTACATCTGATGTCAGCAGTCCCCTAGAACGTAGAACTACTTAAACCTAACTAACCTAATGACAGCACACACATCCATGCCCGAGACATGATTCAAACCTGCTATCATAGCAGTCGCGCTGTTCCGGAGTGATGGTCTAGAACCACACGGCCACAACGGCCGGCTCCATAGAATCTCGTTTCCAACCGAAACGCCACAACAATGTGCTCTTTGTTAATACCGCTGGTATTGGTGGATTTTCGCATATGCTGCCCGTATCTTCGCCATAGTGACTGCTCATTCGTTTCTCTTCCACTTACATTCTTTCCTTACTGCGTCACTTGCCCGCAGTACCACCAGCAGGCATTTAAACTTGCAGTGGGCAGTGGCCATAATGTATTGGATCATCAGTGCATGTTTAGGTATTTTTTTGTATCTGCCAAAATATCTCACGACCAGCATCCAAGTTAACAGGGAACGAACACCCTACTACAGAAAACTAGTCATTGTATAAGACATTTGGATTCCACGCTAGTAAGAGGCGTGATTACTGGACGATATATGTAAACTAAAATCGTAACACAAACTGAAACAAGGAGATAACATTTATTAACAAAAGTACAATGAAACATTCGTCTTTGAGTGATGAATGATGCATGGCTTTGTAGTCCAAATCCTACACGCAAATCTAACCAAATGCCTTGAATGAGAGTTGTAGACTCTATAGAAGTTCAATCTGGACTGCTATATCTAAAAGTTCTGAGTTCTGGCTCTGAATATTGAAAACCACTTAGATAGACACTCTGCGTTCACAGCCCGACGACCACTGTTTTATAGCAGCTGGATATGAAAGGGTGCATTTGCAGATCTGCGGCGAGTGGAACTGAAGATACATGGTGTTTCAAAAATGACCGGTATATTTGAAACGGCAATAAAAACTAAACGAGCAGCAATAGAAATACACCGTTTGTTGCAATATGCTTGGGTCAACAGTACATTTTCAGGCGGACAAACTTTAGAAATTACAGTAGTTACAATTTTCAACAACAGATGGTGCTGCAAGTGATGTGAAAGATATAGAAGACAACGCAGTCTCTGGGTGCGCCATTCTGTACGTCGTCTTTCTGCTGTAAGCGTGTGCTGTTCACAACGTGCAAGTGTGCTGTGGACAGCATCGTTTATTCCTTAGAACAGAGGATTTTTCTAGTGTTGGAATTCCACCGCCTAGAACACAGTGTCGTTGCAACAAGCGGAGTTTTCAACGGAAGTTAAATGTAACCAAAGGACCGAAAAGCGATACAATAAAGGATCTGTTTGAAAAATTTCAACAGACTGGGAACCTGACGGATGAATGTGCTGTAAAGGTAGAGCGACCGCGTACGGCAACCACAGAGGGCAACACGCAGCTAGTGCAGCAGGTGATCCAACAGTGGCCTCGGGTTTCCTTTCGCCGTGTTGCAGCTGCGGTCGAAATGACGCCAACGTCCACGTATCGTCTCATGCGCCAGAGTTTACACCTCTATGCATACAAAATTCAAACGCAGCAACCCCTCAGCGCCGCTACCATTGCTCCACGAGAGACATTCGCTAACGATATAGTGCACAGGATTGATGACGGCGATATGCATGTGGGCAGCATTTGGTTTACTGACGAAGCTTATTTTTACCTGGAAGGCTTCGTCAATAAACAGAACTGGCGCTATGGGGAACCGAAAAGCCCATGTTGCAGTCCCATCGTCCCTGCATCCTCAAAAAGTACTGGTCTGGGCCTCCATTTCTTCCAAAGGAACCATTGGCCCATTTTTCAGATCCGAAACGATTACTGCATCACACTATCTGGACATTCTTCGTGAATTTGTGGCGGTACAAAGTGCCTTAGACGACACTGCGAACACCTCGTGGTTTATGCAAGATGGTGCCCGGCCACATCGCACGGTCGACGTCTTTAATTTCCTGAATGAATATTTCGATGATCGTGTGATTGCTTTGGGCTATCCGAAACATGCAGGAGGCAACGTGGATTGGCCTCCCTATTCGCCACACATGAACCCCTGTGACTTCTTTCTGTGGGGACCAGGTGTACCGCCAGAATCCAGAAACAATTGAACAGCTGAAGCAGTACATCTCATCTGCATGTGAAGCCATTCCGCCAGATACGTTGTCAAAGGTTTCGGGTAATCTCATTCAGAGACTACGCCATATTATTGCTACGCATGGTGGATATGTGGAAAATATCGTACAACAGAGTTTCGCAGACCGCAGCGCCATCTGTTGTTGACAATTGTAACTACTGTAATTTCGAAAGTTTGTCTGCCTGAAAATGTACTGTTGTCCCAAGCACATTGCAACAAACGGTGTATTTCTATCGCTGCTCGTTTAGTTTTTATTGCCGTTTCAAATATACCGGTCATTTTTGAAACACCCTGTATCTGGTTGCTGGTGAACTATAGGAACCCGAACCGTTGCCAAATATGCCAGCTGGCTGAGTGTGGCAATGCTTCTCCAGTTATCCGTGACGGGTAAAACGACGTCAGTGTGCGCACTATTTTGAGAATGAGCAAAATCGTTCCAGTTACCAGTAACCTCTGTGGCAGCAGACATAACTACAGCAGGATGGAACGCACTATTTGAAGATCACGTGGCGGGAGCATAAATTTGTTCCAGTTTCTGAATGTCATCTGCCTGGCGACAGACTGGAAGTGAGTAGCGTCAGGCGTGAAAATTGCTTGGATAGTGGCGCTTTCTGCGGCTGTCGCTGTGTACCGCACGACTGCGTACGGAGCAGTGTCATAAAAGTGACCTGACAATGACTACAAGAAATTGATCTAAAATTGCAATTAGCTACGTGACAAGTAGCAGTGAGTATCTTAAAGCTTAATGGCAGTTAGTGGTGTTGAAAAACTATGGCAGTCCAGGAGGTGTGAGGTGACATGTCACAAAAATATGACATCTGAACAAGAAAAACGATTTTATTTTTTAACGAGTGCTCCAGATAACTATTACATATTTCTGTAATAAGTCTCAAATGAATGCAAATGAACAATACAATTTTAGAATTATACATTGAATAATTTATGCTGAGATATCAAACCGTTGAGAGTCACCACACTCCAATGGTTCTGTTCCAACATGCATTAAATGAAGCACAGTATGAATTAAAAAAAAGAGAAAAAATTTCATTAGTGAGTTTTACACAGTAATAAATTCACGTCGAACATATATTAAGTTATTAGAGAAGAGAAGGCAATGATCCATTATAAAAAAAATAAATAAAAAAAGAATAAAAAAACTTCGAAACTAAATCGGCAACGATAAAAATGCATATATAAATTTTAAAGAAGAACATCTAGCTAGTTTCAACAACAAGTAGTAAGTTTAACCCTGAAAACCAAAGCCAACACAAATAATACTCATAAATTACCAATCTGGCTCACACCTGATAAACAGTAAAATCTTTACATTTACAAACATTAAAGCTTAAGCAGTGTACATAGCTTGATATTAAGTTTAGATTACAGAGTCTAGTTCCATAAAAGCGTGTTTAAATAGAATTTGATGAGAACATCCACGTTGTTTCAAATAAGACAAGAAAGCTGAACTTGCCTTTATGCTGACTGCACAATAGGTTACGAAAACAACTCATACAATGCTCATAAATTATTAGCAGTGGTCAAACCCAGTAGACAGAAATAACGATGACATAAAATATTGATTTGAAGGCGTGGTGTCTGTTCTTTCGGACAAATGCAAAGAGGATGCACATTTAAGTACGACCTCCTGCTGGAATCTCGAAACAGCGAGCATGGAGGGCATGTCTGTGTGACGCAGTGGTTAACGGAACTGCCTAGTAAGCTGGAGATCCTGGGATCGAATCCCAGTCTGGCACACAGCTGAAATCAATAGTCCCTTTTCTTTCTCGCCCTTCCACCTTCAATTTACACAGTGAAAGTACTTACCAACGTAAGTTAGCGCCCCCTTTACACTCTCTTTTAAATACCACCGGGGTTAACTCGGTATAAAAAGGCCCTACGGTAAAGTGGACAGCTCCGGGGAGCAGCTCGTACATTCTACACATTAAGACCTCACCAGACAAGTCCATACGGCTCAATCATTCAACTTTGCGCATAATTTCTGTAGATACCAAACAGTAAAGGGAAGAACAACACCGTATTACTCAAAAACCAAGAGATTTGTTTCTGAAGCATATAAACTGACACAGTTGCGCTCCACAAAAACTACGATTCTGTGACGTAGTAAATGCTAGTATTATCGGTAGTATTAGTAGCATTGGTAGCGAGAGAGACATAAATGAATATGTAAGAGGCAAAATGGGAGTCGAGGACTGTTCTTTGTTTTTGTGTATTTGTTTGTAATATACATAATTAGAACCGTTCTGCGTTTGTCGGTAGTGCATTTTGCATCCTTACAACGTAAAAGTTGCGTTTTATATGTAATAAATTTGGTTGATCGCGTAAGTTCTACACTTATACGTAACCAAAGCAAGTACTGTAAATGAATGTACAGTTTACGTGTGCCAACATAAAAATACGACATAATTATTGTTGTTCTTCTGTACTCGATGCATCATTCTTCATCATGATCAAATGCAAGAGTTTCCTGTTATAAATGAAGTGCAAATGTTTGTTGTGTATTATATAAGCTCGACAAAGAGTTGAATCGATTCGTTTTTGTTTCCCGTTTTTCGTTGATTTGATTTACTTTTTTTTTGTTGAGGAAATTGTGTCTTCTAGCACTGTGTGACGCATGTGTATTGTTTGTTTTTATTTTTATTACAACATCCACCTGTTTTACGTTAGAAATGAACAAAAACTTTCGAATAAACAGTGAATTAATCGTTGGCTGTTTCATTTTCGCTATAACTATGGTTAACTTTTAAGTAACAGACTCGAGGATAACTATGAAGCATAAAAATGTTCCGCAGGGTATACGGCCCTTTGCATTTCCTCACTCAGTTTCTACGCGGTTCTCCACTTCCGGCTTCTAGGAGAATCTAGTAAAGCACTGAGCAACGCAAATAAAATCCAGATGAGGTAAAGCCCGATAGGTATGCAACACATCTATCGTGTAGGTAACGCGGATACGCTAGTTACTAACCAAGGCTACTAGGGAAACTGCCACAGGCTGCACTTACTTATGGTAGCCTACGGTAGTTTACAACTGTATTAATTAACAGATTAGGAACACATACTCTCTCTCAAAGTTACATGTAGCTCCGGCAGTTTCTTATGGCGACCATGTCCAACGTAACTTCCAGCACTTTGGTTGGACTGGCGTGCTCCAGATATCGTTGGCCTGGGACTGGGAGCGAGCTGATGCGGGCCGTCGTTAAGTCGGCGCGGCAGAGCGCGGAGATGCATCCAGGCGAAACTCGAAGCAGGTCGTTCCTTGGTTAAAGGCCAGGGATATATCGCGCTTTCGATTACACAACGAAACAGAACACGGGCCAAGTGTATCGTAAACAGGCATCGCTTGCTCGAGGTATCGATATATACTGTCTATGAAAAATGCCATTGTGGTGAAGTAAATACACGGCCCAGCAACAGCAATATGATCACCGCCTGTGTTCGACGTCAACGTGTAATAACCACTTGCAGACAGTAGATAGCAGCACTAGTAGAAGAGGGTTTACAAATATTGTCGGGGGTGGGGGGGGGGGGGGGGGGCGAGAAATTAGGGGCGCGGAAAACAGTTCAGACATTGTCGTAATGCGGAAACAAAGTAATTTATCTTATATCCAAAAGGCCATGGCCGTTGAGTGACTGTAAGAGGATACAGTATGACGCAGGAAAAATTTCTAGTTGGTGTAATTATTGACAGCTGGCTCTAAATGTAGAAAAATGTAAGCTAACGCGGATGAGCACGAAAAACAATCCAGCAACGTTCGAATACACCACTAGTAATGTTCTGCCTGCCAGAATCACATAGATTAAGTACTTGGGAATAACGCTGCAAGTCGCTATGAAATGCAATGACCACATCAGGTTGCCATTTGGGAAGGCGAATGCTATCTTCGTTTTATTGGGAGAATCTTGGGAAAGTGTAGATCATGTATAAAAGACGGCGTACAGAACTCTAGTGCAGACTATTCTTAGGTACTGCCAGATTTTTTGGGATCCGCGCTAGGTTGGATTTAGGGGACTCCATACCAGTCCCATTTCCGATGATTATATATATTAAAACAAACACTGTGTGGGCGTGACCGCTTTCCAAGAACCTGAACAGTTGAATGTAAGATTCGTCAGTTACTTAGGAGATGGGTATTCAATAGCTTCGAAGCAGCTGAGGAAGAGAAGCCATACAGAGAAGATATAACTATCACTAAACTGGAGTACATAGATCATGTACAAAAGCGAATGAGTATGAAGCTGAGACGACTGGAAAGTGCAAACAAGGGAAATAAATTGGAAGATGGCAGAGGATTTCATGGTAAGAAGCGACTCGCAGGATATATCATAGATAAAATCCAAAATTATCATGGCATGGCCATCAGGCAAACGTTAGTAGCGTAGAAGACACGAGAAAAGCTGTTTGGGCAGTATTGTCCCACGCACTTACAACAGACGACAAACCCACTCTTCGCCTGTCCCCTCCAGGAAGTATTCATAATGGATATACATCAGAGCACAGCAAAATGGTGAGAAATTTATTCACAAACCTGCTATATCTTTTGCCATAGTGTTTCAGAGCTTTGTCAGATGTAAGAGTATTGAAGAAATGTGTTCATGGCCGCAACCAGAATCCCAACGAGTTCATTAACAGTACAGTCTGGATCAGAAACACCAAGACAGTGTTTGTGTCAATTAGTATTCTGCATTTTAGGGTCTTTGATGTAATGGCAACATTCAGTGAACGAAACGTTGCAAGGTATGAAGTCCTGGAAACAGTTCTACTAAATGCTGGTCGTTTAACAGTGAAACAAACGTTAAATTTAGATAAAGAGAAAGTTACTGCATCAGAGAGAGCTATTAGCGACCTTGAAACAAGGGCAAAAGTACGCATACGAGCAGGAGAAAGGACATTGCAAATTACGTGGAAGAGGATGATGTCAACACATCTTATGGAGCTGGGATGCACTGACAACTTTAATCGCTCTTTCCATTAACTTGTATTTTTTAATAGTAAAGTGTACTTTTTCTCAGCTTCTTCCTGCCGAATTTGTTCAGCTTTTGCGGGATACACTAATATGAGTATAGTGCATATTATAACACAGGGACATTCTTATTTTGTTAATCTCCGATACATTAGAGCCTCACTTCCAAAGAAAAATGAATATACATTTTACTAAAATAATTAAAATCCTAAAATTAATCATTATTTTTAGAAATACTTCTGATAAAGTGGTTAGAAATGTGTAACCTACAAGCCACATTTCTTTTACAAATTTTTATTCCCAACAATTTCTGATAAAAAGTACCTTTCATATGAATAAATTTTACACTACTAAAGCTGTTGATTACCAACCTTTCCGGACCCCCTTAAACGAAGACATCGGAGCAATTCACAGACGTGCTGCTAGATATTTTACCGGTAGGGTCCATCAGCACGCAAATATTACGGAGATTCTTCGTAAAATCAAAATGGGCGTCCCTGAAGGACAGACGGCCCTCTTTTCGCGAGGCACTGTTGTGGAAATTTAGAGAACCGGCATTTGAAGCCGACTGCATATTGATTCTACTACCACTAACGTACATTTCGCGCAGGGACCACAAGGATAAAATCAAAGAAATTAGGGCCCATACGGAGACATATAGACAGCCGTTTTTCCCTCCCTCTTGTTGTGAGTGAACCAGAGAAGGAGACGACTAGTAGTGGTAATGGTACCCTCCACCAGTCACCGCACTGTGGCTTATGGAGAATGTACGTAGATGTAGACATAGAAATGCTAGGTACAATATGTACCTCAAAGAATACTGCTGAATATTTTTGCGGGAATTTCAGACCCTAAACACAGTGATCTATACATGACTTATGAATCAACTAAACTACACGTAGTCGACGTAGCAAACAAGGGTATTGCGATTTGAAATACAATGGTCAGTGTCCTTTTCCATTCTTCCGCAATCTGATGTTCTTCGTATGGAATGAGCTCGTCGCTGCAAGTTTAACATTAATCTTCCTTCCCCTTTCAGTACGGTCAAATTCACTCTGACTGCATGGTCAATACTGTTTTGGGGGAAAGAAAAATAATGCAGTACCATAAAAGCGTCTTCTAACCAAACTGCGTGCCTACTGAATATCGCCTCAGTTGTGCGTCTGTATCTGTCAGAAAGGTCACAGTTCGTAGTAATAGGCTGAAACTCATCGAGTAAAACAGAAGTAATATTCGGCATTCCCCAAGGAAGTGTTGTAGGCACTCTGTCGTTCCTGATCTATATTAAAGACATAGGAGACAATCTGAGTAGCCATCTTAGATTGTTTGCAGATGATGCTGTCAATTACCGTCTTGTACAGTCATCAGATGATCAAAACGACTTGCGAAATGATTTACACATGATATCTGTATGGTGTGAAAAGTGGCAATTGGTCTTCAATAAAGAAAAGTGCGAAGTTATTCACATGAGTACTAAAAGAAATCAGCTAAATTTCGATTACGCAGTATGTCACACAAATCTGAGGGCTGTAAATTCAACTAAATACTTAGGGATTACAATTACAAATAACGTAAACTGGAACGATCACATAGATAATATTGTGGGTAGAGGAAACCAAAGACTACGATTCATTGGCAGAACACTTAGAAGTGCAACAAGTCTACTAAAGAGACTGCGTATACTACGCTTGTCCGCCCTATTCTAGAGTGTTGCTGTGCGGTGTGGGACCCGCATCAGGTGGGACTGACGGAAGACATCGAAAAAGTACAAATAAGGGCATCTTCTTTTGTATTATCGCGAAATAGAGGAGATAGTGTCACAGACATGATACCTGAATTGGAGTGGCAATCATTAAAACAAAGGCGTTTTTCGTCGCGGCGGGAACTTCTCACGAAATTTCGATCACCAGTTTTCTCCTCCGATTGCGAAAACATTCTGTTGGAGCCCACCTACATAGGGAGAAATGATCATCACGATAAAATAAGAGAAATCAGGGCTCGACGGAAAAATTTAAGTGCTCGTTTTTCCCGCGTGCCTTTCGATAGTGGAAAGGTAGAGAGACCGCTTGAAGGTGGTACACTGTAGCCTCTGCCAGGCGCTTTATTTTGAATAGCAGAGTAATCACGTAGATGTAGAGGTAGAAAATCACACTGTTGTATCTATAGCGTGATTAACTGCATCTATTGTCTGTAGTAAGGCTGGACCAACATGTGCTGTTAGGTGAGTAGAAGTTTCACTCCGTCTGACCAGTTCTGACGTTATCCGCGCACGTTTACCGGCAGTTGGAGCAAAACCCACAGCACCCTTGCAAAGAGTACACTGTGTCTCGACCTTCCAATAAAGCTGCCAGTCTGCACGTGTATCGTGCGTGTGGCGGAACGTACGTACTAGTAGCCTTCGTATCGGGCCGGACTGAAGCAGAAAGCGCGCCGTGGACGTAGAACTGGTTGACATTCGGGGACCACTTGACATTTTATTGTCGTCTAACGCCCACCACCAATTACTGTGTACACCAGCAGTATTGCAAATTCCAGCAAGTGACGGGGTCGCAGGGGGCCAACCTTTGCGTAAGAGAAGGGCGGAGGAGCGCACCCGAAAGGTCAGGCGTGCGGCCCCCGAGGGCAGCGGCGGTTCCCACGCGTGCACTCAGCGCGGGGGATTCCCCGGGCTCAGGGAGGCGGAGGGAGCACTCCACACAGCTGCCGCAGCCCGCCTGCCCACGTTACAAGGCAGAGTAACCCCCATTCTGCTGTAGCGCGAGAGAGCGCACGCGCTCTTTGTGTGTGGCAAATGCCAGGGGTGGTGACGCTGATGTGCGAGGAGGCACAGGATTACGGTAATGTTACGGTGTAGTAATAGGTACCAGCAAGCCCGCAACTACCCCTGATTTTCTGAAGAATCGAGCACCCACGTATAAGACAGATGCAAACTTCTGATTACCTTACATATGAGTTACTGTGTATTTCACGTTAAGCATGTAAAACCTTTATGTTTTGAGATGCAAAACCCTAATACACTACTGGCCATTAAAATTGCTACTCCAAGAAGAAATGCTGATGATAAACGGGTATTCATTGGACAAATATATTATACTAGAACTGACATATGATTACATTTTCACGCAATTTGGGTGTATAAATCCTGAGAAATCAGTACCCAGAACAACCACCTCTCCCCGAAATAACTGTCTTGATACGCCTGGGCATTGAGTCAAACAGAGCTTGGATGGCGTGTACAGGTACAGCTGCCCATGCAGCTTCAAGACGATACCACAGTTCTTCAAGAGTAGTGACTGGTGCTGGAGAATGTGGTGGCCAGGGCAACAGTAGAACATTTTCTGTATCCAGAAAGGTCTGTTCAGGACCTGTAACATGCGGTCGTGCATTATCCTGCTGAAATGTAGGGTTTCGCAGGGACCGAATGAAGGGTAGAGCCACGGCTCGTAACACATCTGAAACGTAACGTCCACTGTTCAAAGTGCCGTCAATGTGAACAAGAGGTGACCGAGACGTCTAACGAATGGCACCCCATAACATCACGCTGGGTGATACACCAGTATGGCGATGACGAATACACGCTTCCAAGGGTGCGTTCATCGCGATGTCGCCAAACATGGATGCGACCATCATGATGCTGTAAACAGAACCTGGATTCATCCGAAAAAATGACATTTTGTCATTCGTGCACCCAGGTTCGTCGTTGAGTACACCATCGCAGGCGCTCCTATCTGTGATGCAGCGTCAAGGGTAACCGCACCCATGGTCTCCGAGCTGATAGTCCATGCTGCTGCAAACGTCGTCGAACTGTTCGTGCAGATGGTTGTTGTCTTGCAAACGACCCCATCTGTTGACTCAGGGATCGAGACGTGGCTCGCGATCCGTTACAGCCATGCGGATAAGATGCCTGTCATCTCGACTGCTAGTGATACGAGGCCGTTGGGATCCAACACTTACCCTCCTGAACCCACCGATTAGATATTCTGCTAACAGTCATTGGATCTCGACCAACGCGAGCAGCAATGTCGCGAAAGGCTACAATCCGACCTTCATTAAAGTTGGAAACGTGATGGTACACATTTCTCCTTCTTACACGAGGCATCACAACAACGTTTCACCAGGCAACGCCGGTCAACTACTGTTTGTGTATGAGAAATCGATTGGAAAGTTTCCTCATGTGAGCACGTTGTAGGTGCCGCCACCGGCGCCAACCTTGTGTGAATGCTCTGAAAAGCTAATCATTTGCATATCACAGCATCTTCTTCCTGTCGGTTAAATTTCGCGTCTGTAGCACGTCATCTTCGTGGTGTAGCAATTTTAATGGCCAGTAGTGTAATATTAACAATAATTTACACTAAATTAATTATAAACCTGTCTAGATCGCTAAGGCACGTTTATCAAAAGTGACCAGTTTCGATCATCACATGATGATCGTCATACTGACAGACAATTACCGTGCACTATCATCATTCAGCGGTTCCTGATCCATGCACAGCCATTGTCTATCAGTGTGGCTGAAGATCTGAAGATGATTATGATGATCGAAATCACTCACCTTTTAAGAATGTACCTATGCAATCTAGACTCTTTTATAATTAATTTCAAATACAGCGTGTTTCCAAAAGAATGGCCTCATTTTGGGCGGTAGTAATTACGAAACGTGGGACGTGCCGGTAAGGAAATGTATGTTGTTTGAATGTCCTAGAGTTTCAGAAAATCGCCGCGATGTCAGTCAATGCGTCTTATCAGTTTGCACTCAGTCAGAAGGAAGACGGCGTCCACTCAACAGAAGGTGTTTTGTGTGCTGCAGTTTGCATAGAGTGAGTCAGTGATTCCAGTCCAGCGTGTTTTTCGTCGGAGTTTGGCATTGATCCTCTTGCATCCAAAAACATTCATCGTTGATATCGGCAACTGAGAAAGACACGATGCTTGTACAAAGGGAAGAGTCCAGGTCGACCTCTCACTTCTGATGACGTGGTGGAAGGAATTCGGCAATCTTTGAGCGAAGTCCACGAAAGTTTACTCATTGTGCAACCAGTGAACTGACAATACCTCAAGGCATCGTTAGTCTATAAACCATAGAGACTACTATTAGTGTAAGGTGTTCGGGTTGATGATGGATGGAAACATGTTGACGTCAGCAATGCTCTGCTAGAAGACATGGAAGACGATACATTTTTACCATAGTTATTTTTCAATGATGGAGCAACATTTCTCGTTAGCAGGAAAGTAAACGTCATAAAGTGCGCGTATAGGGATTCTAGAACCCTCATGACATTATTTGTAACCTCTGCACGTGTTTCAGCTGTTGTCATTCCTCTATTCGTCAGATTCAGTATAACAATCCTACTGTCTTCTCGTGAAGCAGTCGATAAAGTTCTCCTGGACGGATCCATGCCTACTGTCTTTGCCACATTGCTGAGACTCACCTAAAATGAACGTTTTTTGTACCATTTCTCTGGAAAAAGTGTACAGTCCATTCTTGTTTGAGGAAAATGCAGTGACTGGAATGAGCTGTCTTCAAATGCAGCATTGCTGGCTTTTCCACAACTTCAAGAGGAGTTGACTTTTTTTCCAACAGGATGGAGCTCCACCGCACTGGCGTCACAACGTACGTCATTTTCTGAATGACGGTACACGTTGCCAACGCCTTGGCGTCCGCGGATTGCTTAAAGCTTCATAGATTACTGTGGATGGGCTGCCGTTTTCCACAGCAACGCCCAAAAAATATCGACAGCGCTACAGATAGATTGAATTGTGACCTGCAGTGCGGTGTCTTTCATTATGCTGCCTGTATATGTCATTTAGTGTCATGGTCATGAAGGGAATAACGACAGGGTTTTACATTTTGTTACTACTGGGGAGCGTTTATCCTTCTTGCTACAATTAACAAATAATCCTGTTATTATTTCCAACAGCTTCCCCACACGGTGGTTACACAACTTGAAGAGGTAAGCGTCTCGAGAACCGCTGCTTCCTGTGACCTTTCACCAGGTCGCCCATGAGCACATTGGCTTTGAACGGTCCATAACAAACAGAAGCGTGGCTCATGGCTGAACAGTAGAGAGTACCACTCAATGTTTGAGTAAAGTCTGGCTCTACGCCTTGCAAATCTTTCACGTATGATGTCTGTGGTAGATGATGGATAACAACTCAGTGCCTCAGTGCAGCTCCCAGTAATCTCTCCCGACGGTTGATGGTGACCCTCTGCCTGTAACCTCTGCACGTGTTTCAGCCTTTGGCCGTTCTCTATTCGTCAGATTCAGTAGAACAGTCCTACTGTCTTCTCGTGAAGCAGTCGATAAAGTCCTCCTGGACGTATCCATGCCTACTGTACTTTCCACATTGCTGTCCTGAGTCAGACTCAAAGCCATTCGTTCAGTCACTGGACTACAGCCAACTGTGCCCTAGGCCGGTATTACGGTGCCTCATACCATTGATTCGACCTTTCTCTTCGCTCGATAATTGACGACAATGTGCACATTCTCGTCCCTAGTGAGTACTGAGTTGCTATCTCCTACTGAAAAGCTTTAATTCTGTCACGCCCACCCAACAGGAATACGTACTCTCAACATTCTTCATCAGTATGAATGGAGTTTTTTGTTCTGAAGATAAGTTAGTATATGGACGAAATTTTAACCATGTCCACCTCACATGGAAAAACTGAGGGACTCCAGAATGAGATTTGCACTCTGCAGCGAAGTGTCGCGCTGATATGAAACTTCCTGGCAGATTAAAACTGTGTGCCGGAACGAGACTCAAACTTGGGACCTTTGCCTTTCGCGGACAAAGAGCTGGTAGTGCACTTGCTCGCGAAAGGCAAAGCTCCCGAGTTTGAGTCTCGGTCTGGCACACAGTTTTAAACTGTGGGACTGTTTGGTCGCCTTGAGTCAGTGGTGTAACACTTTCCATTTCCGTCAATTTGGTGGGGGAACTACAACTGACAATAAGCCGTAGTCGGCTCGCGTTAATGTCTTTTTTCCTTTTGGGCATTTTGTCACCATCGAGTGGCCTCTTATTCCTCCCTCAGTTACTATCTGAACGAGCTGCTCACTCGCCTCCATCAGTGGGAGCATTTATCGATATTAGTACTGCTGTAATTTCTTTGGCGTGGCAGTTATATTTCCGTGTCGTGGTGTGTGTGGCAGTTGGTCAGTTGCGACGGAGCAGCGAGGAAGTCTCTGCGGCGTGTTACCAGGCCGGGGCCGCTGGCGGCGTGCATGCGCGGTCGGAGTTGTGTGGCACTAGCTGCGAAAACTTAAGTTCGTCGCCCACCGCACCTGCATAGTGCAGTTGAGCAATCTGTGTACCTGTCATGAAAGCTCAACCGTTGTGACATCTCTTCATTGATTACTACTTGTTGCTTCCTTGGCTGTAACGGCAAGCAGAAAACATGATGGTGTGTTGGAGTCGGTAGAATTTTGCAGCTGACTCCCTATATGGTGATTAACCTTTGAAATGATTGTAATTTATTAGTGAAGTGCACCAGCGGTATCGTCTGCCTTGTGGCCGTTAACGTTCTGGTTACCTGTCCTGGTCGTTAGCATAGTTTTGTGGCTGTGTGTTTTCCTCACCGTGTTGATGCTGTCCAGCACGGCGTGTATTTCGACAGCTTTATTGTTGTTCTCCGTTTCTCTTTGAGTTTTTATTGTGCCTTGACTTTATACGCCAGTTATTAAGACATAATCCTGCTGCGATCCTCGTCTTCGCTGGTACTTTGGGTTGTCGTGCTGTTGGTCGGGTCGAAGGGAATTGATTAAGCAGTTTGGTTCGTCAGCCGTCTGTAGATCGTGCTGCAGTCCGACAGTTTAGTGTTATGCTTGGCTGGCTGTCTCACCTAAATTGTGGTTAGAGTTTCCTCCTCAGACCGACCCTTGGAACACTTCTGAGCACAGCTGTTTGTTGTTTGTGATTGTCATTTTATTTGGTCGCAGGTACAGTGGCAGGCATTAAGCCATGTATTAATATTGTCTGTTTTATGTTTAGTATATGGCCTTCAGCTGAACTTCTTAACAACTTTAAGGTTAGGCCTACAGCCGTGTTTCATTTAAAATTCTTGTTGCTCTGCATTTAGGCCTTCAGCAGCATTTGTTTCAGAATCTGTGGCTTTAATATGTAAATCCTTGTCTGTAAGGTTTCTCTTTAATTATCTTGAATTCTTGAAACGGCCTTCAGCGGTTTTCTATTAATGTTTATCTTTAGGTTGTCTTTAATTATTCTTGAGTTATTGCTTGAGCCTTCAGCCGACAAGATACTTCAAGTTTCTTAAGATTTGTACTGTGTAAAGGCTTATCTTTAAATTCTGTCTTTTACTATGTAAAGAAAGAATTTTTAATTGGACTTTCAGTCGAAGAATTAACTTGAATTTTCCTTAATATGGCCTTTAGCCAGAATTTGTAAATGCTTATCTTTAAAGAATTTCCTTAGCTGATCTGAAATATTATTTCGGCCTTTAGCCAAGAAGATATTGTAGGTTTACTTAAGTAACGCCTTCAGCCATTACTCTAAATCCTGGTGTTTTAAAAGCAATCATTTAAACTTATTCTGGAGAAGTTACTTGGGCGCTCAGCCGTGAATTGATCTTTGTTGCTTTAAAGAGGAAACTGTGCATTGGTTTGAGGAATAAAGTTGTGTGTGTTCTTGTATAGCTAACAGTAATTGAGATTGGCCCCTTTTCCACAACCTGGTCCACTCTGTCCTGTGAAACCAGATTTCAGACACCAATAAAACTGAGTAGAAATATTTACTTCTTTGTTGTGCAGGGACTTCTCATTGTTTAGTAATAAGTCAGACCTGCTGAAGTTAATTCACTGCGCCAGCGTAATGCAGCTAAATAAATCTGTGCACAGCTGTTGTGCAGATACTATTTTCAGGCTTTTATCAGCTGAGGAATGAGAAAGGTCGCTTCATGGCATTCCTTACTTCTGAAAATTCGACTAAGGTGACCAGTTTCAGCGTTAGATAAAGACAGAATGCACACAAACGAACGATGCTGCATTGGGCGAAGTGCGACAGAAGATTGCCCAGCCCGATCACTAGGTTTCACCTTAGTTATAGAATGAACCGTTCACTCTAGGACGGAATGTGTGCTGTTACGAAACTTGCAGATTAAAACTGCATGCCTTTTCAGGGCAGTGCTCTTATCGAACTAGCCAGGCATGAGTCAAGTGTAGTGAGGTCTGATCGTGGGTCGTGCCTGGCTACTTCAGTCAGTAGGAGCACGACTCTGCAAAGATATTGTACCGTGTTCGTGGTCCACCTCACAGTTTAAAATTGCCACGAACTGTTAAAACATAATTAATTTCTATATATGGAGTCATCGAAAGGCACAGGTATGTTCAGCTGAATTAAATTACATCTACTTAGGCAATCTCAGAACATGGAAGTATACATTTGTTTTATCGACTGGGAGAAGGCATTCGACAGAGTCAACCGGAGGAAACTGCTCAGAATTTTAAAAACTATTGGTTTAGACTGGAAAGAGAGAAGGTTAATGAAGGAGATGCACACAAAGCAAAAAGTGACTGAGAAGGAAATGAGGAGATGGAAGAGATGAGCATTGGAAGGGGTGTAAGGCAAGGATGCCTTCTATCATAGAAGATATTCAACATACATGGAGAAGAAGTGGTGGATAACTCCGTAGAGGACCTAAAGGCATTGTAATTTGAGGAGAAGTAATGAAGTCAACAAAATATGCGGATGTTCAAGAAGTACTAGGGGGACCAGAAGAGGAGCTACAGAAGATGCCGAGGAGTGTTGCAAGAAGGGGCAAGAAGTATGGAATAATGAAAAATAAAGGAAAGACATTAGTGATGAGAATAAGGTAGAAGGAAACACCAGTTAACATATTCCTAGGCGGAAAAACGATTGAACAAGTAAAATCCTTTTGTATCTACGAAGTTTAATGAGATGTGGGGTAAGCTGCACAGTACAAATATGGGTGAGTTTATCTATGGGAAAGAGGCTATTTGAAAAGTTGAACCAATTACTAACAGCTAGAGGAATTCGAAAGGAGCCGAGTAAAAGATTCGCTAAGATATCAAAAAACAGGCAGTCTTGGTTGCAGTGTTAAAATTTCTTATTATTTCTCAATGACGTGTTTCACCTTTATTTAGGCGTCATCGGAATGGCTGGTATTTGGTAGCGATGGTTTCATGAGATACCGCGCATTAAATGTGCCAGCAGTTGAATGTCCCTTGTCAAAACTTTCAGGGGCTCCATAAAGGTTCAAAATCAAGAGACGTTCAATTTTTACACGTTTGCTGTTATAAAACCCACAGGCTTTCCCCTTTCAATTGGTATATAATTCATTCAGTTCAGAAGACTACAAATATTTTTAAAATATTTTTGAAATATGTTCTGCATGGGCATGCCCCACTGTGGCGCTGTTAAACTGCTGTCCAATGTTACATTCATGTATCTACGAGCTCATCATGCACATTTTAGTGATGCGAGAGAAAATAAGTGGTACAAAATATGTGTTATCACTAACCTGAGATAGTTCGATATATATCGTTCGCTCAATCGTTGTGTGTTTCATGTTTATTTATTCTTTTGTAATCCTGAAAAATTTTCGTAGTGAATTCTGTTCATTGAAATCTCTGTTATATGGAAGGTTAACCATGCGTAAATGTAATGTGACTGCCGACCTGTTGTGGCCCAGCGGTTCTAGGCGCTTCAGTCAGGAACCGCGCTGCTGCTACGGTCGCAGGTTCGAATCCTGCCTCGGGCATGGATGTGTGTGATGTCCTTATTTTAGTTATGTTTAAGTAGTCCTAAGTATAGAGGACTGATGACCTCAGATGTTAAGTCCCATAGTGCTTAGAGCCATTTTGTAAAGTCACTAGAAATCCTCTGAAGACTTTTAAGAAAAGGAGAAACGTTGGAAAGGTGAAGGTAGGTGTTGTTATCGTAAACAAGAAAGACGATAACCAAATATGTTAACCTAACCTTTGCTGGTACACCTAGCCATTGCAGTGACAGTGAGAAAGAAAGTACTTCGCAGAGGAAGGTTGGTGAAGAGTATGAATGCTTTATGGGCGAATCGGATGTGAACGAAATATTTGTTACGCCAGTTCTCTACAGAATTTTTGCAAACTGTTTAAGATGCATTCATTGCTATTAAGTCGGTCTGAAACTCTCTATAAAAAATCACGTAGGACTTGCTAATTAAATGGAACTGAAATGTGATAAGTGTTCATACATGACCACCCTTTTGAACAGTGTTGCAGTAACTCCAAATGAACAAAATGGTAGCAAAACCTATAAACACATAACAATAGATTTGTTTTTGCCTTGCGTACGATTTTAAGGGTCCTACTGCGGGTCAGTTTTCTGTAGCATGATGAATATTTCAAATCCCCTAACCAAGTTCAAGAACTATAATAGATTTATAGGGTCTAAAGCAGAAGATGTCAGTATACACTCTATGAAGAAAGTTGTGGAGGACGCAGTAATAGAAAACAGTGTTCAGCAGGTATAACATCTCTTTATGATGTAGTGTCTGTCACCAGCATGTATACAGAGAAAGTATTAGATGCAACAGTAATATCTAAATATTGTAGGCATCCACAAAAATATAAAGGTACACATGAAAATAATTGCACATAGTGACAGTAGTGGAGGAATGGTGGTGGCTGGTGTTGCTGGTATACGAGGGTTGCCCAGAAAGTAATACACCGCATTTTTTTCTCAGCCAAAAACAATGCTACGAATGCGAAACGTTACGTATGTATTATTTAAAGTCTCCTGAGTGTGCGCGGCAAGTTTCCGTCAGTTCCGACAGATACCGTAGCTGCAGGACAATTTCAAAATAGCGTCTGTAGGTGATGTACGTTGCACGGAACGTGCTGCCATAGAATTTGTCACAGAGAAAGAAACTGTGGACAATATTCACAAACGCTTGTGCAAAGTCTGTGGAGCATAAGGTGTGGACAGAAGTAAAGTTAGTCGCTGGACACGGAGGGTGAGTCATCAGAACGCGGTTCGGCGGAGCTCCATGATTTGCAGCGCTCAGGGAAACCATCCACAGCTGTCACACCTAAAACATCTACCTAGCCTCTCGGACTTCCACTTCTGTGGGCCACTAGAGGGTGCAATTCGTGGAAGACATTTTGAGGAGGGAGGGGAGGTGATTCATACAGTGAAGAACTGGCTCCGCCATCAGGACAAGGATTGGTACCAACAGGGCCTACACACCCATGTTTCCGGATTTGAGGAATGCCATAGAACAGGATAGAGATGACGTGGAAAAATAGGGTGTGTAGATAAAACAGCATTCTTTAGTGTGTGAAATTCTCATTAGGTTCCTTTGAGATTACGCTGATACAGTAGCTCCCTACTTAGCACTCATATACAACCGCTCGCTCACCGATAGATCTGTACCTCCAGACTGGAAAATTGCGCAGGTCGCACCAGTGTTTAAGAAGGGTAGTAGGAGTAATCCATCTAACTACAGACCTATATCATTGACGTCGGTTTGCAGTAGGGTTTTGGAGCATATACTGTATTCAAATATTATGAATCACCTCGAAGGGAACGATCTATTGACACGTAATCAGCATGGCCTCAGAAAACATCGCTCTTGTGCAACCCAGCTAGCTCTTTATTCGCACGAAGTAATGGCCACTATCGACAGGGGATCTCAAGTTGATTCCGTATTTCTAGATTTCCGGAAAGCTTTTGACACCGTTCCTCACAAGCGACTTCTAATCAAGCTGCGGACCTATGCGGCATCGTTTCAGTTGTGCGACTTGATTCGTGATTTGCTGTCAGGAAGGTCGCAGTTCGTTGCAATAGACGGCAAATCATCGAGTAAAACTGAAGTGATATCAGGTGTTCCCCAGGAAAGCGTCCTGGGACCTCTACTGTTCCTGATCTATATAAATGACCTGGGTGACAATCTGAGCAGTTCTCTTAGATTGTTCGCAGATGATGCTGTAATTTACCGTCTAGTAAGGTCATCCGAAGACCAGTATCAGTTTCAAAGTGATTTAGAAAAGATTGCTGTATGGTGTGGGAGGTGGCAGTTGCTAAATAACGAAAAGTGTGAGATGATCCACATGAGTTCCAAAAGAAATCCGTTGGAATTCGATTACTCGATAAATAGTACAATTCTCAAGGCTGTCAATTCAACTAAGTACCTGGGTGTTAAAATTACGAACAACTTCAGTTGGAAGGACCACATAGATAATATTGTGGGGAAGGCGAGCCAAAGGTTGCGTTTCATTGGCAGGACACTTAGAAGATGCAACAAGTCCATTGATTCTAAAAGCTTCGAACATATTCAAAAACTGAAGTCCTATGGCGGTGATGTAATGCAGAAATATGAGTGCATTGGAAACGCATAAAAAATGGAATCAAGATTTCGGCGACTGAAAGCTTGGTACACAAAACAAAAACTCAGTGATGGTAAAGGGTTGGTTGGGAGTGGAAGGTTAACTTGTAACACTTACATCGATTAGGAGTAGATTTGTTTTAAATAACTGTGTATCTGCAATTTATGAAGTGTGCATTCTGTGTTGTTCCAACTCCTGTATTTATGGCAAGAAAATTGGAGTTTTGTAAAGTATGTATGAAAAAAGCGAAAGAATATGTTGAAATTTTAAATTATTATATTATGAATATGTTTATGAAAGAAGTAAGTGTGTTAAAAGCTGGTTCATGCTTAGGGACTGCGTTTCATTGGCAGGACACTTAGAAGATGCAACAAGTCCATTGATTCTAAAAGCTTCGAACATATTCAAAAACTGAAGTCCTATGGCGGTGATGTAATGCAGAAATATGAGTGCATTGGAAACGCATAAAAAATGGAATCAAGATTTCGGCGACTGAAAGCTTGGTACACAAAACAAAAGCTCAGTGATGGTAAAGGGTTGGTTGGGAGTGGAAGGTTAACTTGTAACACTTACATCGATTAGGAGTAGATTTGTTTTAAATAACTGTGTATCTGCAATTTATGAAGTGTGCATTCTGTGTTGTTCCAACTCCTGTATTTATGGCAAGAAAATTGGAGTTTTGTAAAGTATGTATGAAAAAAGCGAAAGAATATGTTGAAATTTTAAATTATTATATTATGAATATGTTTATGAAAGAAGTAAGTGTGTTAAAAGCTGGTTCATGCTTAGGGACTGCGTTTCATTGGCAGGACACTTAGAAGATGCAACAAGTCCATTGATTCTAAAAGCTTCGAACATATTCAAAAACTGAAGTCCTATGGCGGTGATGTAATGCAGAAATATGAGTGCATTGGAAACGCATAAAAAATGGAATCAAGATTTCGGCGACTGAAAGCTTGGTACACAAAACAAAAGCTCAGTGATGGTAAAGGGTTGGTTGGGAGTGGAAGGTTAACTTGTAACACTTACATCGATTAGGAGTAGATTTGTTTTAAATAACTGTGTATCTGCAATTTATGAAGTGTGCATTCTGTGTTGTTCCAACTCCTGTATTTATGGCAAGAAAATTGGAGTTTTGTAAAGTATGTATGAAAAAAGCGAAAGAATATGTTGAAATTTTAAATTAATATATTATGAATATGTTTATGAAAGAAGTAAGTGTGTTAAAAGCTGGTTCATGCTTAGGGCACTTGTATTGGTAACATGTAAACGCTGTAGGGAAGTCCCTCCGCAACGAAAGTGGCATGGCGCGATGTAAAAGGTGGGTTTGGCGGTCTTACTGAACGGCTCCTTTGTGTGAATTTAAGATGTTATTTATCTTGATTTGTGTTATTCATCTCAGTCAAGATAGAAGCCCCTCATGTCCAAAATTAGTTCTACACTTCATGTAGTGATGATTCAGTGTTTTGATTAAGTAATGCTAATGATTGTGGTCGTCAATAGTATGAGCTCCGTGCAGTTTCGATCTCCATAATTTACAGGTGTGTGTGTGTGTGTGTGTTACTGGTAACTGCAGAGTGCACTGTGTCAGTTTGTATCCTGTTTTCTATTTAAGGGAAATCTCAACAAAAGAAACTTCAATAACTAATATCCAGTTTCCTCAAATATATATTTCCGAAATAGTATGCCTAATTAGGCTGGCGACCGTTCATTCATTTTTAATTCACTTGTAATTTTACACTTATTTTAATTTCCAAGGGTAAGGCCCGTTTGGTTTTAATGTCAGCTTCAGAAAATTCGCAATTATTGTCCGATACCCTTTTCCATTAGACACACGCATGATCGAACTTTGAAATCCTTTCAGAGGGTGCCATTTTCATGCTTCACCGCACGTCAGTGTTATACGTAGCTTTTCTCGTGACAGAACTAAAGGTTCAGTTCCCAGGGAATAGTGTTATAAACTGTCAGTGTAATTGACAAAATACAGAACGTTTATGGAATGGCTATTAGACAAAACACACACACAGTCCGTTACAGCTCGTTCATTGTTCGAAGGGGTGCTGTTTCGGATGATATAGTTAGTTACGTTTCGTGGGATCTCCTGATCCATTATCGCCACACACTGTGTACACAGACACTTAATAAATTACTGGCTGTCTTACTCACCATCAATCATCATAATAAAACTATTGATGTGCCAGCGCAGCTGTGGATAGCAGCTAGTCACGTGTATAAAGTAAATGGAAGATGGTTTCTGGGATAACTCAACAACAAAAGACGATAACAAAATCAAAATATGAAAACCACCAATATTTAATAAATGTGACTTCTGACATTGTTTTAGAAGATTATTATGTAATACTAAACTGTGTCCTTGTTGGTTCTGCCTCCGATAGTCCCACGTGACATTAATCTTTATTTAACGTAGTGTAGACGTCAGCTGTTCGAATAAGCGTCACGTCTTAGTATGAACGTCAGATTTTTGTATAAACGTTAGATTTTCCAAACGTTCAACTTACTGCATGTGAGGCAACATTGGCAAAAATGAGATTGTTTAAGGTGATGTGATCAGTGCCGCTACTAGTAGCAAGGGTATATCTACGTACACTGTCTAAGAGCTGTCACTGCCCATGCACCGACATCTAAATTATAACGAGACTAGCGAAGAATAAGTATGCTTGAAATAAAATTCTTGTCACATCTGCCTCACACAATTAGTAAATAATATGCTTATAGGCCGAGTTATTAAAATTAAAGCAGCAGTGCGGTATTAATAACTAAGCTGAAAGCAAAAAAGTGTTTCTTTAACATGCTACTTCAAAATGCTACTTCTGAACAATGTTCTTTGAGATAAAAAGTAAATACGAGTTCGTGACAGTCTACGACTTTTGAAATGGAGAGGAACTGGTTCCTCCTTTCTCACTGAGTCGAAATCACGCGCAACTCATTTTTTGAGCATGAAAACCAAACTAGGGGTTGCCACAAAGAAACAAATTTGAAAAATAAGAGCCTCCATAAGTATCGTATTTTATTTCTGGAATAAAAGCGATAGTCGCATGTTTTATGTAAACTTCATTAGATTTCAATTAGAATGACTAAAAGTTATCTTAAAAATTTGTCGTCCAATCAAGCAGACGAAACTGAAAAAGTCTGAGAATTAAATAATGGCTTCTCATTTTACTTGGTGAAATAAATTAATATCCTTGTGATAAGTGTGTGTTCTACAACTGATCAAAATGACGAAAAATATGTACGTATTACATAAAACATAAATTTTGTGTTAGTTATATTATTATAAAAATGTGGAACTGGAACAAGGAACGAATGACTACACAAAAAAGAAAGTAATCGGTTGAATGGGAGCAAGGCAGGAACGGAGAAACTATCCCAAGGAAGGAGAGCGACTAAACGAGACCGTGGTGGGGACAAGGCCAGCCGAACTGAATGGTGAATTCCGTTCAGTTAAGTGACCCATTCCTTTGGACTCGTTCATCCGCTAATGGTCCACCTCTAGTCTCTCTCTTCTCTCTCTCCTCGTATAAGAATTTTTAATTCCAATTCTTAGCTCAATATCTATATAAAAAATAACCCAGTCGCTTTACTGTCTGATGTAACATACCTTACGACGTATTCACTGAATTGACTTACTTCTTTCGTAGTCGAAGGTACGCTCTGATGTGATCGCAGTTTTATATCTTGAGTAGTTAGCTGAAAGTGTTGATTTTCGCGAATCCCCGTGAGTAGCGCTCGTCCACATCACTAGCTATGCGCAAACACGCAGAAGTACGCGACTTACTCTCGGTATCACATGGCGCTCGCTCACTGAGGGATTGGCAAAAGCCTCATGGCCTTACGCGTGGGGAAGGAAACAAGGACTCTATCTACACAGATTCGACACAAAACAGCGGAACTTACGGGCCCTGCAAGCCTTTAGGTGTGGATTGGTTCAAATGGCTCTGAGCACTATGGGACTCAACTGCTGTGGTCATTAGTCCCCTAGAACTTAGAACTACTTAAACCTAACTAACCTAAGGACATCACACACATCCATGCCCGAGGCAGGATTCGAACCTGCGACCGTAGCAGTCGCACGGTTCCGGACTGCGCGCCTAGAACCGCGAGACCTTTAGGTGTGGATTTTCCATGTTTTCTATGGAGAGTGAGTGTGTTGTATAACTGAGATTCACCAAGTGTTAAAACAGAATTACGAAAATTAAAGTGATAACCAAATGTTTATTATCGAAAGTACGTTTCAGTTGTGAAATTGTGCTTTCCGTGATATAATAACTGATGAATTAATGGTCGCTTTCAGTTAGCTGCTAAAATCGCACTGACGTTTAGGCATACTTAGCACAGAACAACTTAAAAAGATTTACACTGAAGAGGGTGTCAACGCACTATAGTCGTTAATTTTGTTTATAATAAAAAAAGAAACTTCAGTCCAGCTACACCGTGGGCTGTCGTAAGTAAATCGAGCAAACAAAGTAGCAGGACGTGGCCAATTTGATAATATGAACAGAAAGAGAAAGGAAGCGTAAGATGTAGCGGTGAAAAGAGATGGGTATTACTCAAATAGATTTCTATTTGAGTAATTATCCGAATAAGTAGATCATTCGAACAAATTTATTCAGAAATAAGTAAAATAATCTAACGTACAATGCCACCGTATTTTCTTTGTTTAGTTCTTTACCAGAAATAGTATTTATTTCCTTGCCTTACTGCATTTTCTGCTTGAGAAGTAACTAATTAATAGTTTGTCAAGAACTCAGTGGTATACGTTTCTCACTAAGAAAGGCTTAGGGTTCCTTTCCCGGTAGATCTTACGATTTTCTCCGGTCATTGTTTCAATTACCAACAACAATGACAATAGTGCATACCACCATGCCTTAGTAGAGCATATAACATTTCACTTCAATTTGTTTGCACTTATAGCGATCCCAGCCTCCTCAACCAAATTATAACATCCCAGCTCCTCCAGCAAATTATAACATTTCAGCTCCTCAACTCCAAATTAAAACGTTGCATTAGGAGGTGTCTGCTTCGTGCAAAAGGTCTTGAGTTCATATTGACGACAACAAGTAATTCTTCATTACAGACGTTTATTTACAAACACAACTGACAGACTTCACAGACTCAACAACTGACTCTCCGAGCTAACCGCACTGCATATCCGAACTGGCAACTGACAGCTCCTAGGTGTATTAATATCTTTCCAAACAATGAGAGTCTTTTGACAATGTTTTGTTTACAATACGATAGCAATTCACGACTTAAAACTAAATTAGACATTACAGAATTTTAGTACAGATTAAAGTAAGTAAAAGTATCAGTATATATAAATTCTTACAAGCATAATTTCCAAATAGATTTTATAACATTTTTCTACCAGCTTCTGGATAACCTTCACCAGATTTGTACCGATGTTTCCAGAAATATCTTGACATTTGATTCTGGATATTTCTTGAGTGATTTAGAACAACTATTTATATGTAAAATGATTTAAATCGTCTTTCAAAACGTAAATAAATCTTTTTAGCAATATTTCTTGATACAAATCGTCTTTCGAAGGTTATGAAACCGTTTTCACAAGTTTTCGTATTTTTGCTATCATAATATAGAATTTCTCCATAGAAAGTTCTAGAAGTGTGCAGTAAACGTTCATTTACAGACTTTCTCTTTAGCTGGTGAGTTTTTAAAAGTATCTTGTCCATATTATACGAAATAATTTAGCTCAAAACTGATAATTTATACAATTAATCAGCAAACAGTGAGTCTTTCTTTTACAAAATGAAATATAATTACAAAATTGAATGAAAATAGGTTACTAACACTAATATATATTTACATTAATTCCATTTTTGTTCTTTCTGTGCAAAATGTCCTAATAGTGACACAGTACAATATTTAAACATCACTAAAGTTTCCCTTTACATTTTGCATATCTGTATCGACATCCCCTAAAAGTCTACAGTATCGAATACTTCAATATGTCCCAAAATGTCCTGTAATGTTACACAACCCCCCCCCCCCCCCCATCAGTACTTCCACGTGAAACACGGAAGGGTTGATGTCCTTACATTACAAAACAGAAAAGGTTTACACATATATTTGGTGTCTTCTTTCTTGAAGACCGGTGATCTTCTTTCTTGAAGGTCGGTGATCTTCTTCCTTAAAGGTCGGTATACCTCAATGCCACACACTGTATTTCAGTCTCATCTTCACAGTCAGTATGGTTTCCATATACACTGCCGGCTATCACAGGCTGCAATAGCACAGTCCGCTATGAATATACAGCATACAGTGGTCAAACCCAGTTAAACATTAGCAAAAGCACTTAATAGTCGGTGGACCGGTTTTTTAAGGACACAGAAATTTGAATTCTCTAAAGTCTAATTACTCAAGAAAATTTACTCCAAATAATTTCTTAAAGCTAAGAGAGGGTAGACTGACAGATGGAGAAAATTGATTATACAGGATCACAGAATAAGTGTAAGATGCAATGTCAGAATACGAAAATGAAATATGACAATTGCATAGCTAGGGGACCTAGTGCTCGCCAAACACTTAGCACACAAAGAATGTATGCTCCCCTGAGGAATCAGATAAATACAACATAACAAAGTATACAAAAATATCCTGGTAAGATTACATATAAAAGTCTATAAACATCTATTATCTAAAATACTTTTTTACATTTTTTTATACAATTTCAGTTCAGTCACGTTTCGTAGGCCAAACAGTCTGCCAGAATTTGGGTAGACTAGACGGTAAGCATTCGAATGAGGATTGTCCTGAATCTTGAAAGGTCCAATGTATATGTCAAAAAACTTTTTTAATTCACCACTGATGGCTTTAGACTTCTCTTGTGTTTTAACAAGGACCAAGTCTTCAATTTTAAATTGAGTAGGCTTCAATCTTTTGTTATGTCTACATTTCCTCTTATCACCTTGAGATTTCATGGTCTTTCTCACTATTTCCTCTCTCTCTTGAGTACTTAATGGTTTGCAGACTGGAAAATCAATGAAATCACTAATTGGATGTGGTGGTTTGCTATTATACTGTATTTCATAAGGCGAAAACCCTGTTGAGGAATGCTGTAGGCTGTTCACAACATCTTCGAATTTCTCAACATAGTCAATCCAACTAGCATGATCAGTATTGCAGTAGGTTCTAAAGAATCGCCCAATTTCCCCTCATGTATCTCTCCGAAGGGTTTCCTGACGGATGATAAGCTGAAATAAGAATGTGACATATATTTTCATCTTCAACAAAAGCTTTCCATACTCCAGAAGTAAATTGAGTCCCATTGTCTGATAAGATTTTCTGAGGTTTTCCAACCTTGCCAAAATAATCTCCTCTGATTTTTGAAATAATGCTCTTACTGTTTGCCTTGCGAAGAGGGTATAACTTAATGAATTTTGAAAAAACATCAACCATAATGTAGCAATAGCCTCCTCTGGTCTTCGGTAATGGTCCATATAAGTCGACAGCGACTAACTCGTGTTGTTCTTTTGGTAAGATGTTTTGCATCAATCCTCGACAAGTTTGGTTGGATACTTTTACTCTTTGGCACCTGTCACAACCCGTCAAAATTTTTCTAACCCTCCTGGCTATGTTGTTAAAGTACACATTTTCTTGGATTTTCTGGATACACTTTTGAATCCCAAAATGACCAAAACTTTCATGAATGTACTCGATGAGTACATTGATGTACTGTTCAGGCCAACATAATTTCCATACATCGCTATCTACACTGTTTCTCTTGAATAGAATCCCCTTGTAGATTTTGTAATAATCTCCCACTTTTTAATGTCCCTTTTTCCCTAAATAACTTTTGACCAGTTTACAGTTCTCATCGTGGTTCCGATTCTGTCGGATGTCATTACAAATATCTCTGATTTCTTGCTCATTGTCCACCCCTCTTAAATACATAATTTTGAATTCTTTTTCACATTCCCCACAGTCATCTTCAAAGTCACCCCCCCCCCAGGTAGTCTAGATAAAGCATCAGCAACTACATTATCGGGTCCTCTAAGATATTTTATTGAGTAATTAAATTGTTGTAACAAGGGTGCCCACCTGGTAATCCTTCCATGATGCAACCTACATTCTTGAATATAAATTAATGCCTTATGGTCTGTGTAGACAACTACCTGGTTTCCCAATAAATAATTTCTGAATTTAGAAAATGCCCAGTAAATGGCCAAAAGCTCTTTCTCGGTAACAGTGTATTGCCTCTCATGTTTTTTCAAGGTTCGACTAGCAAAAGCAATAGACCTGTGTTCTATTTTCCCATTTATATTTACTTCTTGGAAAAGGTGAGCACCTAGGCCATAATCACTACTATCTGCCATAATGCAAAAGGTAAACTTAAATCAGGACGGTACAAAATTTGACTGTTACATAACTGTGTTTTTATTTCTTCAAAAGCAGCTTCACATTCCTGATCCCAAACCCACATTGCGTTTTTCTTCAGCAATCTGTTAAGACTTGGAGCATTTAGAGCTTGGGTACTAATGAACTTTCTGTAGTAACCGCACATCCCGAAAAATGACTTTAGTTGTTTCTTGGTTTTTGGAATTGGGAATTTTGCAATTGCCTCGAGTTTTTCAGGATCTGGTAAAATACCTTCCTCAGAAATACTGTGCCCCAGAAACTTCAATTTTTTATACCAAACTTACATTTAGATAATTTAAGTGACATTCCCCCTTTCCTTAATCTATTGCAAACCTCCATCAAAGTATTAACATGTTCTTCCCAAATTTCTCCAGTGATCAAAATGTCATCTACATACACAGTTAATTTTGATAAAAGATCTTTTCCCAAAACAAAGTCAAGTGCTCTAATGAATTCGGCTACTGAGACATTCAGCCCAAATGGTACCACACAATACTGGTAACATCTTCCCCCATACAAAAAGGCAGTATACTTTCTGGAATCATTTTCTAATTCTACTTGGTGAAATCCTGATGTGAGATCTAAACTGGTCATGTATTTCATTCTTTCAAATTTATGAAGTAATTCGTCTATATTCTCGGGATGATCGGTCTATCTTTCCAGATACTTATTTAGGTGTCTTGAATCTAGTACAAGCCTGACACTGCCATCACGTTTTGCAACCACTACCAAAGGATTATTGTATTGGCTCTTACTTCTCTCAATGCTGCCCCACTCTTCCATCTTTTGAAGTTCCTTTTCTACATCTTTTCTCTTTGCAATGGGTACACTATAAGGTTTTATAAAGAATGGCTCATGTGGTTTTAAGCTGAGTTTACATTGATAATTCTTTACTCTGCCAGGTCTATCATAAAAAACATCACAGTAATTCCACAATAATCTTTCTAACTCTACCTTCTGTTCTTGGTTCAAATTATCTGATTCCTGTAATTTTTCTTGAACTATATCCCCATATTCTACATCATCATAATCCTCAGTAATTTCCTCTACACAATAACCACTGTCTTTAGAAAATGTAACGTCCCTAATTTCAATCCCCTTATCAGCACAGTTTTGAACCGACATGTTAGTACTGGAACATACTCTCGTCTTAGGATCAATAAAGGTAAACAAACTCTTTTCCCAATCAAATGCTGCATTAGCTTTTAATATCCAGTCCATACCCAACAGTACATTCTCATTTAGGTCACTTATTACAAGACATCCTTGAGTAAACTGTACATCATTTATACTGAAGGACAACAACACCTGTCTATTAACAATTTTGCTCAGTTTGCCGGTAATGCCTCTAATTTTTATTCCAACAACTGGTAATTCTACAAAGTCAGGATCATGCTTAATTATATCTCTTAATTTGCTTGAAATGGCACTAACTGGACTCCCTGTGTCAATCAAACAATACCCTTCCCAACCTGCAGCTTTAGTTTTTATGTATGGACTACCAATAGTGGTGTTTTCCCTTTCTTCCTGTTCTTTATACAAAAGATCTTCTGCTATCTCATCATACCTCTGTTCCATATTTAGGTTTTCTTTATTAGGCAATACTTTCTTCAAACTTCTAGGTCTACTGGAATTTATTGGAATGTCTGGATTACTATTTACCTCACACACATCCTGACTAGTACCCCGTTTGATGATTTCATTAGGCTTAAAAGCAGCAACTGGTTCACAAATTTCCCTTAATTTGATCTTAACATCATTGTCATCACTGTAATCTTTAAATTTGTCCCAAACAGATTTCAAAATAATCTCAGATGCATCAGCACAATCAACCCCCCTGTCTCCTGATGTATTACTAAGCTGAACTGGCACAATCTGATTCTCATGTGGAATGTAGTTAGAGTTCCTGGCACAACTATTCTCAACACTATTGCTTATAACATCCTCCTTAACTTCAACATAAACTATACCATCCAATTCACCATCAAAATCTTCTAGTACATAATCACCATTAACATCAACATTATCATCATCATTGCCTGAGCTTACACTACAAACACTACTAGTATCACCAACATTACTCACGACACCATCTTCACCAACCACATCCACATGAATATCAGACTTTCCAGAAACTTCAGTACGAATATCATTACGACAACTTACATCTAAAACATCACCACACATAAGTTTGTACAATCCAAAATTATCAAATTTATCCTTACCTTTCATTTCAGCATTAGGTGCTTCTTCTTGATTATATAAATTTGCAATTATATCATCTTCTAAGCCTACTTCATCAAAGGTTGCCTGGTTCCTATTACAGTTGTTTCTAGTATTTTCTCTGATGACATTCCAAAATTTGCTGTCAAATTTAATTTTTTCATTACCTCTATCTACAGATCGATCATAAGCATACTGTCTATACTGGTTAGGTCTCTGATTATAGTGCTGTCTGTTCCGGGTGAAATTAGCCTGATTTTGAAAATTCCTTGCCCCAAACTGACAGACTCCCAGTGGAGCATTTAGTCGTTTAAAGGCCTATGTCTGTCGTTTCCCTGCCTCGGGTTACCTTCTCTCATGTCATTACCCCAGGACCTGTTTCGATTTTCCCATTCTCTGTTTGAATTAAAGTGCTGATCATTCCTACCAAAATTTCTTCTGTCATTGCTATTATAATTATCCCTGTTGTTGTTAAAGTTTCTTCGTTCACTATTATTGTTATTATTTCCACGTTTCGGTTCCCACCCTCTGTGTGATGAACCTACAAAGTCGTTAAATCTGTTGTTTTGTTCAAAGACTCTATCAAGTTTGTCCACATATTTCAAGAATTGTTCTATGGACTCATCTGGACCATATACTAAACCCCATTGTACTCTTTTCGGAAGTCTCCGTTTCAGTGCATCAATTTGAGTTAGCTCATCAAACGGCTTATTCAGATGCACTAATTTTTGCAACTGTTTCTCACAATAGGCTTTCATTGACCCATCAGATTCTCTGTAACTAGGACCATTCAAGAATTCACTTTTGATTCGAGCTTGCTCAGTTTCAGACCAAAATTTGGCTAGAAAACATTTTTCGAAATCTTCAAAGGACATTTCTGCGGAACAATTCTGATTGGCCCACGAAAGCGCCTCACCATCAAGTAATTTCTTTACAAATTTTATCTTAACACTATCTGTCATTATGGACGTGAACTGCTCCTTGCAGAATTGCATGAAGTCTTTTGGGTGTATATTCTTGTCACCGGGATAAGTTTTAATGGGAAAATTTCCCCATACCCCATTACAACTATTACTAAAACCTTTTTGCAACATAGTTTCTTGTATTTCTACAAATTTTCTGTCTACAGTTTTTTCGACATTACCTACTTTACTACAAATTTCTGTGACCTTTTTGTCAGAATCAGATTTGAAAGATTCAATTTCGCTTTCAAAAAATCGTTTTGTCTGGTCAAATTCATTTCTCAATTGAGAATTTTCCTCATTTACAAAATCAACAACTTTTTTAAGTTTTGACTGGTTATTTGAAATTTCGTTACTTAAATCAGTTTCAAGGACAGATTTTTTGCTCTCAACCGTGTCCACACGACAACTAAGTTCTTTTTGGTTTGACTCAAATGTAATTCGCCATTCTTCGAGAACCTGATTAGTGTGAGCAATCTGTTCTGTATTTGAATTTATTTCTGATTTTAAATCACACACAGCCTTCGAAATCGACCTGTCCATCTGTTGTTGTGTCTGTTCAATTTGTTGACGTAATTCGGCACAAGAATCGTCCATCTTCGAGTTTATGTTATCCAACTTCGAGTTTAACTCTGAAAACATTTGCTTTAACATTTCCAACATTCCTACACTGTCAGAAGCACTTTCCCTAATAGGTGTACTCGCTACGCCGCTGTCAATACTGAAATCTGCGTCTTTTTCCATTATTTTAGGAAGCAGGTACTTATCTTAGTGTCCGTCGGCGGTCGTTGGTGTCCGTGTTTTGCGAAATTTCTTCAATTCCAGGATGGTTTCGCTCGGTTGATTCACTCCTCTTCTTGTGACCCCGGAATCGACGTATTTACTTCTGAAGAATGACTGGTCCGTCGTATATCCTCTTCTTGTGGTCCCAAAACAGACGTATTTTCTTCTTGTGATCCCAGAAGAGACGTATTTTATTTTGAAGAATCACTGGGTGGTCGTCAAATCCTCTGCTTCCTCCACCAAATTATAACATCCCAGCTCCTCCACCAAGTTATAACATTTCACTTCAATTTGTTTGCACTTATAGCGATCCCAGCTTCCTCAACCAAATTATAACATCCCAGCTCCTCCAGCAAATTATAACATTTCAGCTCCTCAACTCCAAATTAAAACGTTGCATTAGGAGGTGTCTGCTTCGTGCAAAAGGTCTTGAGTTCATATTGACGACAACAAGTAATTCTTCATTACAGACGTTTATTTACAAACACAACTGACAGACTTCACAGACTCAACAACTGACTCTCCGAGCTAACCGCACTGCATATCCGAACTGGCAACTGACAGCTCCTAGGTGTATTAATATCTTTCCAAACAATGAGAGTCTTTGACAATGTTTTGTTTACAATACGATAGCAATTCACGACTTAAAACTAAATTAGACATTACAGAATTTTAGTACAGATTAAAGTAAGTAAAAGTATCAGTACATATAAATTCTTACAAGTATAATTTCCAAATAGATTTTATAACATTTTTCTACCAGCTTCTGGATAACCTTCACCAGATTTGTACCGATGTTTCCAGAAATATCTTGACATTTGATTCTGGATATTTCTTGAGTGATTTAGAACAACTATTTATATGTAAAATGATTTAAATCGTCTTTCAAAACGTAAATAAATCTTTTTAGCAATATTTCTTGATACAAATCGTCTTTCGAAATTAGGTTATGAAACAGTTTTCACAAGTTTTCGTATTTTTGTGATCATAATATAGAATTTCTCCATAGAAAGTTCCAGAAGTGTGCATTAAACGTTCATTTACAGATTTTCTCCTTAGCTGGTGAGTTTTTAAAAGCATCTTGTCCATATTATACGAAATAATTTAGCTCAAAACTGATAATTTATACAATTAATCAGCAAACAGTGAGTCTTTCTTTTACAAAATGAAATATAATTACAAAATTGAATGAAAATAGGTTACTAACACTAATATATATTTACATTAATTCTATTTTTGTTCTTTCTGTGCAAAATGTCCTAATATTGACACAGTACAATATTTAAACATCACCAAAGTTTCCCTTTACATTTTGCATATCTGTATCGACATCCCCTAAAAGTCTACAGTATCGAATACTTCAATATGTCCCAATATGTCCTGTAATGTTACAAGCAGTACAGTGCTGAAACTATCCTTCAAGATGAAAACAGCTGGATGGCCTCAGCAGTTTGGGCTATAAAGCACTGGGCAGCCACAATGATGAGCAGCCAGTTTAGTCAGCCAGCTGACGGTCGGTCGTGACCGATCAGCTGTGCGAGATGAACGTGGAATATGTTATGCCCTTTCTCTCATAATAACTGAACTGATATAGGTTATAAATTACTGTTGACTTTGCAGTAGAGTCATTCAGAGTTGAGTAGTACCACCGAGAACCGGCGATATGCTAGACAAGGAAATGACGTGGAGCCACCAGGCACAGGTGCAGGTGCGAGCCTCCACAGCTTCCTGCTGCACCCCTAGACTTGGTGCCACAGAGCAGCGGGCCTGCTGGTCCACTTCAGCAGGAGCCCGACTGCTGCCAGGTCACCGTCCAGGTACGATAGCTACCTACCGACAATGTGGTGGGTACATCTCTTCCTGTTCACCAGTGTGCGGTCATTCGTCTGGGAGGGTCTACGTCTGCAGGATTCCAGTACACGACACTGACTTTGGTGCTGCGGCTCACGAAAAACAGCAGCGGGCCCTGCATCGAGTGCAGACGTCATCGGAGCGGGGCGAAAGCACGTCTCGTAGCCAGATGGATCGGTGCTAGCTGTCAGCTGACGGACTTCCAGCCCCCCCCCCCCCCGCCCCCTTGTGGGGCAGAGACGTAATCGCCTCCACCCCATGGCGCGAAACCAACGTACGACGTATCAAATGAAGTATTTATCTCGATAACCGACTCTTGCTGTGCCTCATCGGACTGCCATCGGCCTTAGCCTTCAATCACTTAGCCTCCTGTCAATTCAGCCAACCCACGCCATCCCGAGGATCGGCTATATTTTCAAGGGAAATATTACAGCTAGAATGACTAAAACGTGTTGAAATTACTTTTAAAAATGAGGTTTGTCTCTGCTCTAGTAATCATCCAGTCCATTTACTTTAAAACACTGTACTCACATATATCCGATATTTAAACGATAACGTATCTAAAGACATCGTAAATCAAGGCTTTGAGGAAATAATACCACGTAACAGATACTATTATCACGAGACTTAGTGTAAGAAAATAGGGGGGATTATTTGACCAAAATCCAAGCATTTTTCTCAAGAAATATATATTAAAACATACACTACTTGCAGACTCATATTCCCAAAAACAGAAGTTGCTGTGTTGTTATTCATTCTTTTCGTATTTATCAACGAAGCACGAAATATAGAGTGTGTGAAACATAGAGGAGTAGTGAAGTGGAAAACGGTGCACATTTGACAAGGGTAACGTGGGGCGTACCTTGTACCATTACTAATCGTTTACTTTCCTCTTCTATTAGCAAATAGAGCCAGTGACGTACAACTTTCTATACGCCCGTAAGACAGTTAATTTTGCTTATATTCATGGACCTTACGCGAAATGTCCGTTCACGACACTAGAATCGTTCTGCATTCAGCTTCAAATTCCGGCACTATAAACTTTCGTAAACAGATTTACCGAGAAGAACGTCGTCTGTACTCCAAGGATTCCCATTTGAGCGTCCCGTAACACTCGCGTGTTGACAGAACTTACCGGTAACGCAAGCAAAGAGAGCTTTAGCACAGATTCAGCAGGAGTCAAGCCTCTTGTTCGACCGATTCTTGAATACACTTCTGGAAATGGAAAAAACAACACATTGACACCGGTGTGTCAGACCCATCATACTTGCTCCGGACACTGCGAGAGGGCTGTACAAGCAATGATCACACGCACGGCACAGCGGACACACCAGGAACCGCGGTGTTGGCCATCGAATGGTGCTAGCTGCGCAGCATTTGTGCACCGCAGCCGTCAGTGTCAGCCAGTTTGCCGTGGCATACTGAGCTCCATCGCAGTCTTTAACACTGGTAGCATGCCGCGACAGCGTGGACGTGAACCGTATGTGCAGTTGACGGACTTTGAGCGAGGGCGTATAGTGGGCATGCGGGAGGCCGGGTGGACGTACCGCCGAATTGCTCAACACGTGGGGCGTGAGGTCTCCACAGTACATCGATGTTGTCGCCAGTGGTCGGCGGAAGGTGCACGTGCCCGTCGACCTGGGACCGGACCGCAGCGACGCACGGCTGCACGCCAAGACCGTAGGATCCTACGCAGTGCCGTAGGGGACCACACCGAAACTTCCCAGCAAATTAGGGACACTGTTGCTCCTGGGATATCGGCGACGACCATTCGCAACCGTCTCCATGAAGCTGGGCTACGGTCCCGCACACCGTTGGGCCGTCTTCCGCTCACGCCCCAACATCGTGCAGCCCGCCTCCAGTGGTGTCGTGACAGGCGTGAATGGAGGGACGAATGGAGACGTGTCGTCTTCAGCGATGAGAGTCGCTTCTGCCTTGGTGCCAATGATGGTCGTATGCGTGTTTGGCGCCGTGCAGGTGAGCGCCACAATCAGGACTGCATACGACCGAGGCACACAGGGCCAACACCCGGCATCATGGTGTGGGGAGCGATCTCCTACACTGGCCGTACACCTCTGGTGATCGTCGAGGGGACACTGAATAGTGCACGGTACATCCAAACCGTCATCGAACCCATTCCTAGACCGGCAAGGGAACTTGGTGTTCCAACAGGACAATGCACCTCCGCGTGTATCCCGTGCCACCCAATGTGCTCTAGAAGGTGTAAGTCAACTACCCTGGCCAGCAAGATCTCCGGATCTGTCCCCCATTGAGCATGTTTGGGACTGGATGAAGTGTCGTCTCACGCGGTCTGCACGTCCAGCACGAACGCTGGTCCAACTGAGGCGCCAGGTGGAAATGGCATGGCAAGCCGTTCCACAGGACTACATCCAGCATCTCTACGATCGTCTCCATGGGAGAATAGCAGCCTGCATTGCTGCGAAAGGTGGATATACACTGTACTAGTGCCGACATTGTGCATGCTCTGTTGCCTGTGTCTATGTGCCTGTGGTTCTGTCAGTGTGCTCATGTGATGTATCTGACCGCAGGAATGTGTCAATAAAGTTTTCCCTTCCTGGGACAATGAATTCACGGTGTTCTTATTTCAATTTCCAGGAGTGTATTATTTATCAGTCTGCGACCCTTACTAGGTAGGACCGACAGAATAGGAAGATAAGCTCCAACTAAGATCGGCCCTGCCTCTATAGTCGTCCAAAATTACGGAAGTGTTACCAGCTCAGGAGTTTGTGCGCAAACTGTCCTCTAGATTGTGCGCCCTAAATGTCCGACGGAATTCATATCGGGTGATGTGGATGGCGAAATCATTCCCTCGAATTGTCCTGAATGTTCATCAAACCAAGTCGTGAACAATTGTGTCTCGGTGATACTGCGCATATTGAGCATTCCGTAACACTCACGAGTTGACAGAACGGAATTCATACTGGGTGATCTGGATGGCGAAATCATTCCCTCGAAATGTGCTGAATGTTCATCATCCTTACTTGGAAATATGAACTTCATAAAGGGCTGAAAATTGTGCCCAAGCAGCAAAACATAACCATTTCCAGTGAACTATCGGTTCAGTTGGACTAAAAGACCCAGACCACAACATAATGGAGCCACCATCAGCTTGCGTGGTGCCTTCGTCACAACTTGGCTCCGTGGCTTCGTGGAGTCTTCACCACACTCGAATCCTACCGTCAGCTCTTACCAACTGAAATCGGGACTCAGATGATCAGGCCGCGGCTTCCCAGTCGTCTAGAGTCCAACCGTTACGGTCACGAACCCAGGAGAGGCGCTGCAGTCGACGTCGTGCTGTTAGCAAAGCCACTCGCGTCGCTCGTCTGCTGCCATAGCACATTAACGCCACATTTCGGCGCACTGTCCTAACGTATACGTTCATCGTACATCCCACATTAATTTCTGCGATTATTTCACGCAGTGTTGCTTGTTTGTTAGCACTGACAACTCTACGCAAACGCCGCTGTTCTCTGTCGTTAAGTGAAGGCCGCCGGTCACTGCGTTGCCTTCGATTAGAATTAATGCCTGAAATGTGGTATTCTCGGCACACTCTTGACATGGTGGATCTCGGAATATTGAATTTACTAACGATTTACGAAGTGGCGAGTTCCATGCGCCGACTTCCAACTAGTAGTCCGCGTTCAAAGTGTGTTAATTCCCGCAGTGCGTCCATAATCACGTCTGAAACTTTTTTCACGTGATCCACCTGAGTGCAAATGACTGCTCCGCCAATGCAGTGCCCTTTTATATCTTGTATACGCGATGCTGCTGCCATCTGTATACGTGCGTACCGAATGACATTTGTCACATCAGTGTAAAGTCGTGATGCAATCCAAGGGCTACCTCGCGCCTGAATGGTCTTCTGCGACAGTTCGATCGGGAGATCGTCCCTGGGCTCCACTCGAAAAGTTTGCTCTCGCAGCTGCATTCTGTCGTTCTCACAGCACGAAGCGCGGTGCTGCTTTCAAATACGCAGATCTCTCCTATGTACAGTTGAGGCAAGCGGTTTAAATGCGGTGGTTTGTTCACCCTTACTATAATAATAGCATGCTCGAATTTTCGTGTCAATTTGTTCAATTTTTCTCCAGAATATTGATGTTTTTGTAATTTTTCGCCCTAATTAATTGAAAGTAGAGTAATTTCCAATGATCAAAGGGTGGTTTTCTCGTTCGCATAAATCCCCGTTTGCTGAATAAGTGATGGGGAGTAGGAAACCGCAGCGTACGTTTAAATCAATTCTGCCAGCTGCACGCGGCTGCATTAGCGGCTAGAATTATTCACTGCACTCAAAGAAGTCACATTTACATGGCGGCTCTCATTAATTGCTAAATCAGGACGGTAATTAACTCAAGTCCTGTAGGGAAAGGTCAGTAACGGGCAGAGAAACCCGTGCGTGATGCCACTGGTAGAGCTAACAGAGCGTCTAGATGGTGTCGTGCGCTAGCGTCTTCAAATATTTATTCTTCCTTTCATTATTTTGTACAGTTACGTTAACAAGTCACACCTAAATTAAATGAGAATGAAGTTGTCCCTTAATAACAATCAAGTGAGAGGAGATGAAGTAGAAATGTTCTTTATAGAAAATACATAGCTCATGTATCCTTCAACAGAGTGTAACGTGAACAGATAATTTCTATATTCCTCAGTGGCACTTGTGAAGATATTGCTAATTGCGAGAGATAAATTTTGGCTTCTTTCTTTACTTTTGTTTCCTTTTACTCTGTACGTATTTCTTTGATGGTCTATTTTCTTTTTTTCGTTCTGTACTATGAAACGTGACTTTAGTAGAGAACACAGAATTGCAACATGTGTTCGATCTTCCTTATATTTCTTTTGCTAAATGAAATGTGTAAAAAAATTAATGCACGGAACTTTAATATACACTGTGAGGCGAGAATGAAACTGGTAGGGGCAGTTGAACAGTGATCAGTGATGTGGTGTACATGCGTGCGCTGTGAACTGTTTGAGTACCGCGTCTGATGAAAAGACCCACAACTTTACGCCAGAGCTCTTATGTATTGGACACAGTTTGAACTAAATTTTGAAGTGCGCATTACGAAAGGAAGTATTTGAAAACTCCTAGCTTTGTAGACTGTGATGAACAATAATGACAATGTACCCACTTATGGCCAGTGATTGTCGTTGTTAGAAATGTTTGCATCCGGTTAAGTTGCACAAATTAATATACTTCCAAATCCTTATCTTGTTTGCAGGTTAATGAACTTTCAGAATCGCCGATGTTGACACTTTTAAACTGTTTGTTGTGTTGGGACTTTCTTCGTCGGAACTGCGAATTCATCACGATCGTGATATTCATGCAAAAATCGAATGAACTGCAGCTTCGAGACGGCGTATTAAAGTGAATTTTTCACTATTTGCAAATCTTGTATCGAATGTTAATAACAGCAGCGTATGTAAGAGACCTTACTGTCGTGCATATACGAATCTTGCTCTGCATACGGCAAAAATTGCCAAAAGAATGCGACGAGGGACAATACCACCATCAAGAGCAACTTACATCAAGGAAGAGGATGTAGCCATTGCAATGACTGATGGAGCAGCTTTAATTACACCGCCAGTACGAACAAGCCGTCGCTGATGCCACATCAGAACAACTACGGACAGATAATCTGCAACTTAAAACTCTCGTTCTTTCTAAACTCTCGTTCGTTCTACCTGTGAGTCAAAACTCTTAAAACAATATAAAAATAGTCTCAATTGTAACTTCTCTTTGTTGTGATACGTTATTCCCAATATTTGTTTTTCTTAAATAAATTTAGTTCCAGTGAAGTGTGTCAACGTCTGCGATGACATTGTTGGTTTCGCCATTAGCAGTTGTCGTTGCCTCTTACCAACTCCATCTTTCTCTTTAATGTTATTATAGTAGTTGTTACATGTGTACAAAAATATCTTTGGGAGGGATGTGTAGTTCTGTATCTGTGCGACGTTTGCATAGCAAAGCTCCTCGTTCGCTGTCGGTGATAGATGTCCAACTATGCGAGAGGTTTTTGCATTTAGTACAGCTCATATTACCATATGCTCATGACCAAGTGCGATATTATTTGGGTTTCACAGACATACTTGAACAGAATTACACTCTGTTACATTGCTATGTATGAGATTAATTACAGAATTATTTCGCGATTTGTATTTTTTTGGAGTTCGTTAACAAATTGTGACATAATAGCTCTCATCAAGTTCGGAAGTGAAACGCGTACCTTTGAGGTAAATAATCGAATTTTACTTCAACAAGTTTTTCCAAATCAGTTAAATAAATTCATAGTCAAAATGTCCGTTCCTGGTAGTTGAATGGTCAGCGCGAATGTCTTACCTAACGGCCAAGGTTCGATTCCCGGCTGGGTCGGAGATTTTCTCCGCTCAGGGACTGGTGTTGTGTTATCCTTATCATCACCATTCCATCCCCATCGACACGCAAGCCGCCGAAGTGGCGTCAACTCGAAAGAGTTGCACCAGGCAAACGGTCTACCCTACGGGAGGCCCTAGCCACACTATATTTCCTTTTCCATGGTCAAAATTAGACAGAGTTAGATCTCAAATAATCGTTTTCATCACATATGGTTAAATTTTGTTATACAACTCACATACTTCACATATGTCTGAGTTCCTGATAGAACTAAGTAAAATGGCATGTTATGGCTGCTATGGTTAAATTTACTGACAGGCTGGTTGGTTGTTTTGGGGAAGGAGACCAGACAGCGTGGTCATCGGTCTCATCGGATTAGGGAAGGATGGGGAAGGAAGTCGGCCGTGCCCTTTCAGAGGAACCATCCTGGCATTTGCCTGAAGTGATTTTAGGGAAATCACGGAAAACCTAAATCAGGATGGCCGGACGCGGGATTGAACCGTCGTCCTACTGACAGGACTGAGTCACATACTTCACACACTGAAACTATTAAATGTTATATCGTCTTCAGTTCTTCCTTCATTCTGATATTTTACTGTATTTACTTTTGCGGAGAATACAGTGTAGATTACTTTAGGTTTATTAGCGTACGTCTTTGACCACGCAGTGGGGATTTTCCCGTACGACCATTTCACGAGTCTAGTGTGAATATCAGGAATCCCTAAACCATCAAATCTCCGACATCGCTGCAGCCGGAAAAAAAGATCCTGCAAGAATGGGACCAATGACGATTGAAGAGATCATTCAACGTGACAACATTTCCGTAAATTGCTGCAATTTCAGTGTTGGACCATCAACAAGTGACAAAGTGCGAACCATTAAACGAAACGCCGTTTATATGGGCTTTCGAAGCCTAAGGTCCACTCGTGTACACTTGATTACTGAACGACACAAAGCTTTACGCCTCGCCTGGGCCCGTCAACACTGACACTGGACTGTTGATGACTGGAAATATGCAAGTAAACAGGTAGATCTGTTGACATTCTGACACAGCGTAACTTGTGATCTGTGCTTGGCAGTGTTTGTACCGCTAATGCCGATAACGGTCACCATGTTCTCAAATTCTAGGACATTTCTCGAATTTCTTTTAACGACAGGTTTCAATGTCAGCAGTAACAAACGCGTGTTGCGTTCAAATTATTCCGAGCGGATGGACGTCCACAGGTATGGAGACAACCTCATCAATCTACTGATCCTGCTTGTCAGTAGGGGAATATTCAAGCTGGTGGGGCTCTGTAAGGGTGTGGGGCGTGTGCAGTTGGAGTGATATGGAACCTCTGATGCGTCTAGATGCGACTCCGACAGTTGACACGTACATAAGCATCCTGTGTGATCACGTACATCCATTCGTGTCTATTGCGCATCCCGATGGACTTGGGCAATTCCAGCAGGACAATGCGACACCCCACACGTCCAGAATTTTTACAGAGTGGCTTCAGGAACACTCTTCTGAGTTTAAACACTTTCGATGCCCACCAAACTCGCCAGACATTAACATTATTGAGCATATCTTGGATGCCTTGCAACATGCTGTTCAGAAGAGATCTCCACCCCCTCGTACGCTTACGGATTAATGGACAGCCCTGGAGGATTCATGGTGTCAGTTCCCTCCAGCGCTACTTCAGACATTCGTCGGATCCTTGCCACATCGTGTTGCGGCACTCTGCATGCTTACTGGGATGCTACGTGATATTCGGCAGTGTACCAGTTTATTTAGCTCTTCAGTGTATGCAAATAGCGCTGGAAGATTCGAAATGTTAAGTTATTCAAAACGCACCTGTCTCATTCGCTATGGGAAACCCCTTTCATTTTCATTGGTGACGGCCTTGCCGCAGAGGTAACACTGATTTTCGTCAATCACTGAAGTTAAGCGCTGTCGGCCCTGGCTGGCACCTGAGTGGGTGACCGTCCGGGAATGCCGAGCGCTGTAGGCAAGGGGGTGGCCCTGTGAGGCCATTTCAGGAGCCACTTGACTGAGAATTAGTGGCTCTGGTGATAAAAACTGACAGCAGCAGGGAGAGCGGTGTCCGACCTTATGACCCCTCCATATGCGCATCCAGTGGCGCCAATCGGCTGAGCGCGACGCGGCGGTCGGTCGGTACCGCCGGGCCTTTCAATGGCTGTTCGGATGGAGTTTTTTGATTTTCTTTCTTGCTTGTTTTTGAATTTTAAATGACTAGTTTGCTGAAGTTACATTTCTCTAGATGACTACACCTTGTGGTAACAAGCTGTGCACATTTGTATTTGAAGCACGTAATTGCGTTGTGCTCTTTTTGTAGTCCCTAAACTTTCCTAAGACGTAACTGTATTTACTGCTGCTTTTTTCAGCTAAGTAACGTGTTTTTCATATCAACAACGATTATTCAACCTAGCTCCTAAAACCTTCATGTAATTTATTTTTCAATTGCAGTCTCCCCTCCCTTTTTTGGAGTAAATCAGCGTGAATTTGTCATTTAACAAAGAGGGTAATATCTGTAAACAAAAGCGGTTCTGCGGTTCTATAGTAAGCTCTTTGTGAAATTAAGAAAAAGTGAAGGCCAAACGCAGAGCCATTGGAAAGCCGATAACTAATTTTCCTGTATCCTGAAACATAACATTTATTTTCATGACACACATCTGCCATTGTGTGTTGAGCAAAAGGGTAGACGTGTGAACTGCGTAGCATTTAAGTAGGCGAAAAATTTGGATTGCCACTGAGTACATGTAGTGATATCGCCAGTATACACAGATTATAAATTCATCTATTCACGATTACAACACTGGAGGTAGAAATAATTTCTGTATAGACCATGCGTCCCCTAAAGTTCATAATGGAGTTTGTATTCTGGTGCAAAAGTGTGTAGCGAATTGCCATTCGGCATACCTACGAAACTGAAAATCCCTATAAGCAGAGGAGTAGTGCCTTTTGAGTGAGTCATATAAGACGAACACTTTTTTCGTGAACGGTTACACATATCGAAACGCGGTTTTCGAATGTTAGAGCGTCGAGGGGCACGTTCTCTTTTGCTTGGTTGATGTTTTTAGCACTGGTATCAACAGAGATATTGAAACAAGCACGTTTTCTTAAATGGAACCATATACTTTTTGTAACAGCATTCGATAACTCTTGAGAAGACAATTATAGCGATGTTGCGTTTGTTACTGTTGACATTGAGACCTGTCGTTAAAAAAAAATTCGAGAAATGTCCTAGAATTTGAGAGCACGGTGGCCGGAATCGGCATTAGCGGTTCAAACGCTCCCAGACACAGGTCCCATGTTACGCTGTGTCAGAATGTCGACAGATGTGCCTGTTTACTTGCAGAAATGCACCTCAGTGAGGATAAGTTAAATATACTACTTTTGTTTGGTGAATGGAAAAGAAACACCGTAGAAGCAATACAACTGTATAGGATTATCTAACCGGATCTCCAGTGTCCGACGCGCCAGACAACTGTGTGAATTATTAAGACGCTAGCGCGGACAGGCTGTTTGAACGTCAGAAACAGGACAAGAAGGAATACTGCAACAGGTAGAGAACACGAAGAAGCTGCTCTGGCTACGACGCTAATGAATCCGCACAGTGGTACGAGACATATTGCCAAAGATTGTGGAGTCAGCCACACGAATGCCATTCGCATCCTGCATCGACGGAATTTTCATCCCCGTCGCCTGTAACTACTTCATGCACCCTATGCCAGTGATTTCAAACGTCGTCCAGAATTTTGTCGGTTTGTTCAGCAACTGAGGGTCGACCTTACACTTTTTCAACGCGTGCTCTAAAGCAAATTTTACTACCCTGGCTAATGTGAATTTGCGTAAGATGTACTCCTGGCCAGCCGAAAATCGACACTGGCTTCGTCAGGTGCAGCAGCAACGGACGTGGAGCGTAAACGTATGGTGCGGTATCACAGGAAATTACATTGTGGGACCACCGGCACCGGTGGCTGAGAAGTTCTTGGAGCTTCAGACCGGAACCGCGAGACTGCTACGGTCGCAGGTTCGAATCCTGCCTTGGGCATGGGTGTGTGTGATGTCCTTAGGTTAGTTACGTTTAAGTAGTTCTACGGTCTAGGGGACTGATGACCTCAGATGTTAAGTCCCATAGTGCTCAGAGCCATATGAATCATTTTGAACCCTTCTGGGTCCTTCCTTCATCTCAGGCGTTGTAAATGGACATTCGTAGGCACATTTTCTGAATAACATTTTGCCGGCTCTTCTAGAAGAGATGCCACTGGATAGTTGACAATGCATGTGGCTGCAACACGACGATTGTCCAGCTCACTCGTTCCGTGTTGCAATGCAGATACTGAATAAAAACTTTCCTGGACGATGGATAGGACGAAATTCTGCTGTAAAATGGCCTGTGAAGGCCCCCGATCTAACTCCTCTTGATTTCTTTCTTTGGAAAGCACTCAAAGATGCAGCCTATGACGAAGCTCCAACTACGCCAGACGATATGTGCCGTCGAATCGCCAGTGCGTCATCTACCATATATCCACTGTAATGACATCTATTCATCGTTCTTTTGAACGGCGATTGCAAATGTGCCTTTCAGTCTATGGTCAATAGTTTGAACGCATACTTAAATTAATAATAAAGTTATTTTTTTGGAAGACAAAATTTATCTAACGTGGTTTGGATGGTTATGAAATCATTGTGTGTATTAAATTGCATTTTAGTGTCAAATAAGACGACAGCGTGTATTGCACGTAGCTGGTAAAATTTATATTACGCGCTTACGTTCAGCATGAAACGACGTTTCGTTAAGAAGAATATTTATTTTGCGGTGTGCACGTGGTCACCAAAGTATTTTTAATAATATGTTTACTTCAACGAATGTATCCCATATTATATAATTTAGAGCAGTGTAGATAGAAACTGTTGTCCGACAGCATGTATTTTACTTCTAAGAAACACACAGCCACGTGCAGGGAAGGATAGATCAAAACTTCCTTCTAAAATTTAGTTATTTAATACAGCAGTTGTTTTTTGCACCGTGTAAGACTTTTTTATTTTTGAAGAATGAACAGTTGATTTCTCTGTATCAGCTCACGTAAATCTGGGAGGATACACAAATGTGAAATATTGCTAAAGGCGGGCCCCATCCAAAAACAAATGTATAGTTAATTCAAACACGGACAAAAGAGCTTCAACCCCAAGATGAGTTTTCCTAAGCCCTTTGCGACACGCTAGATTCTAGCCTACGTCATATTCCCATATACAGCAATCGTAGGTGAACCTGTGTCCAGATCTTATGTTGGTTCAACCGGAAATAATGATTTATTCTCGTAGCGCAGGCCTACCCCTTACGGTATACAACTACGAAGTCTGATCAGAGACGCCTGCTTGGCAGTGTTTGCACCGAAATGCCGTTTCCGGTCACTGTTTTCTCACATTCTATTGTATGTCTCGATTTTTTTACAAGCTTAAACGCCTACATTAACAAACGCTGTACCACTGTAACTGTCTTCTCAAGAGCTATCGAATGCACCATCTACATCTACATGGTTACTCTGCAATTCAAGTTTAAGTGTCTGACAGAGGGTTCATCGAACCATTTTCATACTACTTCTCTACCATTCCACTCTCGAGTGGCACGTGGGAAAAAGGAACACCTAAATCTTTCCGTTCGAGCTCTAATTTCTCTTATTTTATTGTGATGATTATTTTCCCTACGTAGGTGGGTGTCAACAAAATATTTTCACATTCGGAAGAGGAAGTTGGTGATTGAAATTTTGTAAATAGATCTCGCCGCAAAGAAAACCTCCTTTGTTTCAGTGACTGCCACCCCAACTCGCGCATCATATCAGTGACACTCTCACGCCTATTGCGCGATAACACGGAACGTGCTGCCGCTCTTTGCACTTTTTCGACGTCCTCCGTCAATCCTACCTTGTAAGGTTCCCATACTGCGCAGCAATTTTCCAGAAGAGGACGGACAAGTGTAAAGTAGGCTGTCTCTTTCGTTGGTTTGTCGCATGTTCGAAGTGTTCTGCCAACAAAGCGCCAGTCTTTGTTTCGCCTTCCCCACAATATTATCTATGTGGTCTTTCCAATTTAAGTTGTTCTTGGCCGGCCAGTGTGGCCGAGCGGTTCTAGGCTACGGTCGCAGGTTCGAATCCTGCCTCGGGCATGGATGTGTGTGATGTCCTTAGGTTAGTTAGATTTAAGCAGTTCTACGTTCTAGGGGACTGATGACCTTAGACGTTAAGTCCCATAGTGGTCAGAACCATTTGAACCATTTTAAGTTGCTCGTAATTGTAATTCCTAGGTATTTAGTTGAATTGACAGCCCTTATATTTGTGCGATTTATCGTATACCCAAAACTTATCGGATTTTTTTTAGTACCCGTGTGGATGACCTCGAACTTTTCTTTGTTTAGCGTAAATTGCCATTTTTCGCACCATATAGGCTGGTAGAATTTTGCATGGAGCACAACTTAATCATAGCTAACATTTGGTTTCAGAATCATTAAAAGAGGTTGTATACATGGAAGAACCCTGAAGATACTAAAAGGTATCAGACAGATTATTTAATGGTAAGACAGAGATTTTGGAACCAGGTTTTAAATTGTAAGACATTTCCAGGGGCAGATGTGGACTCTGACCACAATCTATTGGTTATGAACTGTTGATTAAAACTGAAGAAACTGCAAAAAGGTGGGAATTTAAGGAGATAGGACCTGGATAAACTGAAAGAACCAGAGGTTGTACAGAGTTTCAGGGAGAGCATAAGGGAACAATTGACAGGAAAGGGGGAAAGAAACACAGTAGAAGAAGAATTGATAGCTTTGAGGGATGAAGTATTGAAGGCAGCAGAGGATCAAGTTGGTAAAAAGACGAGGGCTAGTAGAAATCCTTGGGTAACAGAAGAAATATTGAATTTAATTGATGAAAAGAGAAAATATAAAAATGCAGTAAATGAAGCAGGCAAAAAGGAATACAAACGTCTCAAAAATGAGATCGACAGGAAGTGCAAAATGGCTACGCAGGGATGGCTAGAAGACAAATGTAAGGATGTAGAGGCTTATCTAACTAGGTGTAAGATAGATACTGCCTACAGGGAAATTAAAGAGACCTTTGGAGAAAAGAGAACCACTTGTATGAATATCAAGAGCTCAGATGGAAACCCAGTTCTAAGCAAAGAAGGGAAAGCAGAAAGGTGGAAGAAGTATATAGAGGGTCTATACAAGGGCGATGTATTTCAGGACAATATTATGGAAATGGAAGAGGATGTAGATGAAGATGAAATGGGAGATACGATAGTGCGTGAAGAGTCTGACAGAACATTGAAAGACCTGAGTCGAAACAAGGCCCCCGGAGTAGACAACATTCCATTGGAACTACTGACGGCCTTGGGAGAGCCAGTCCTGACAAAACTCTACCATCTGGTGAGCACAATGTATGAAAGAGGCGAAATACCCTCAGACTTCAAGAAGAATATAATAATTCCAATCCCAAAGAAAGCAGGTGTTAACAGATGTGAAAATTACTGAACAATCAGTTTAATAAGCCACAGCTGCAAAATACTAACTCGAATTCTTTACAGACGAATGGAAAAACTAGTAGAAACCGACCTCGGGGAGGATCAGTTTGGATTCCGTAGAAATACTGGAACACGTGAGGCAATACTTACCTTAAGACTTATCTTAGAAGAAAGATTAAGGAAAGGCAAACCTACTTTTCTAGCATTTGTAGACTTAGAGAAAGCTTTTGACAATGTTGACTGGAATACTCTCTTTCAAATTCTAAAGGCGGCAGGGGTAAAATACAGGGAGCGAAAAGCTATTTACAATTTGTACAGAAACCAGATGGCAGTTATAAGAGTCGAGGGACATGAAAGGAAAGCAGTGGTTGGGAAGGGAGTAAGACAGATTTGCAGCCTCTCCCCGATGTTATTCTATCTGTATATTGAGCAAGCAGTGAAGGAAACAAAAGAAAAATTCGGAGTAGGTATTTAAATCCATGGAGAAGAAGTAAAAACTTTGAGGCTCGCCGATGACATTGTAATTCTGTCAGAGACAGCAAAGGACTTGGAAGAGAAGTTGAACGGAATGGACAGTGTCTTGAAAGGAGGATATAAGATGAACATCAACAAAAGCAAAACGTGAATAATGGAATGTAGTCGAATTAAGTCGGGTGATGCTGAGGGAATTAGATTAGGAAATGAGACACCTCAAGTAGTAAAGGAGTTTTGCTATTTGGGGAGCAAAATAACTGATGATGGTCGAAGTAGAGAGGATATCAAATGTAGACTGGCAATGGCAAGGAAAGCCTTTCTGAAGAAGAGAAATTTTTTAACATCGAGTATAGATTTAAGTGTCAGGAAGTCATTTCTGAAAGTATTTGTATGGAGTATAGCCATGTATGGAAGTGAAACATGGACGATAAATAGTTTGGACAAGAAGAGAATAGAAGCTTTCGAACTGTGGTGCTACAGAAGGATGCTGAAGATTAGATGGGTAGATCACATAACTGATGAGGAAGTATTGGATAGGATTGGGGAGAAGAGGAGTTTGTGGCACAACTTGACCAGAAGAAGGGATCGGTTGGTAGGACATGTTCTGAGGCATCAAGGGATCACCAATTTAGTATTGGAGGGCAGCGTGGAGGGTAAAACTCGTAGAGGAAGACCAAGAGATGAATACACTAAGCAGAGTCAGAAGGATGTAGGTTGCAGTAGGTACTGGGAGATGAAGAAGCTTGCACAGGATAGAGTAGCATGGAGAGCTGCATCAAACCAGTCTCAGGACTGAAGACAACAACAACATAGAAATTCTCTCTGGATCATTTTGTAATAGGAATTGATCGTTTGATGATTTAACTAGACGGTAAATTACAGCGTCATCTGCGAACAATCTAAGGGGGCTGCTCAGATTATCACCTAGATCATTTATATAAATCAGGTACAGCAGAGAGCCTGTGACATTACCTTGCGGAACGCCAGATTTCACTTATGTTCTACTCGAACTGTGACCTCTCTGAGAGGAAATCACGAATCCAGTCACACAACTGAGACGATACTCCAAATGCACGTAATCTGATTAATAGTCGCTTGTGAGGAACGGTACTTATAAAAATTATACGGTTCCATTTAAAAAGACGTACCTACTCACTATCTCAGTTGATTCCAGAGCTTAAAACATTAACCAAAGAAAACATACGTGCGCCTCGACGCTTAATATTTGCCGAAAACCGCGTTTCGATATTTGTAACCGTTTACGAAACAAAAGGGATGTTACGTTTTGTGTGACTCCATATCCTATCTACAGGATGCTTCAGAAGCGAGGGTCAGTATTGAGGGATATGACAGCAATGATCATTTGGAACAAAGAAGTGAAGTAAACATCGGCTCTAAAACGGCATAGCTTAAGAGCTATGAGCAATTCTTGATATTTGATACTATGAAACAGTTCTCTTCAACTGTAAACTCTTTAGTTTCTATATTTTGGGAAGTAGTAGTATGAACGAAAACAAGAAAAAATGTCCAGTAAACACGTACCCTAAAAGGCATACCTTAAGACCTATGAGCACTAGTTTATCTTCTCTACTCTTAAACACAACTCTTCTAATGAACAAGTGCTCATAATCTTTAAGGTATGCATTTCAGATCACACGTTTATTGGACATTTTTTTCTTGTTTTGCCCCACACTAGCACTTCGCTAAAAATGGAAAGCGAAGAGCTTGCAGTGGAACAGATTTGCATCACAGAATCGAGGATCAAGAACTGCTCATAGCTCTTGAGGTATGCGTTTTAGAGTCCATTTTTACCTGACTCATTTGATTCGAATGATCATTCCTGTCACGTTCCTGAATATTGACCGTCACTTCATAAGACGTCTTGGCGCGCCGAGTATATTCGTCTGTATACAGACGCTTGCATTATACAAACAGACCATCAGGTTTTCATGCTAGTGCCACCCAAAGTTTTCAAGGACCGACAAACTCCCCAAAAAGGCTGTATACGGTACTTATGTAAACATACAAACTAACAAACCAAGGAATGGAAGCACGTCTGCACTCTGACTGATGGAACTGAAGGTTACAGACGACCACGTAAAAGCTGTGATCGGTTATGTTGCAATTTCCGTGATCCAAAGCGAGAAATACACTCCTGGAAATGGAAAATAGAACACATTGACACCGGTGTGTCAGACCCACCATACTTGCTCCGGACACTGAGAGAGGGCTGTACAAGCAATGATCACACTCACGGCACAGCGGACACACCAGGAACTGCGGTGTTGGCCGTCGTATGGCGATAGCTGCGCAGCATTTGTGCACCGCCACCGTCAGTGTCAGCCAGTTTGCCGTGGCATACTGAGCTCCATCGCAGTCTTTAACACTGGTAGCATGCCGCGACAGCGTGGACGTGAACCGTATGTGCAGTTGACGGACTTTGAGCGAGGGCGTATAGTGGGCATGCGGGAGGCCGGGTGGACGTACCGCCGAATTGCTCAACACGTGTGGCGTGAGTTCTCCACAGTACATCGATGTTGTCGCCAGTGATCGGCGGAAGGTGCACGTGCCCGTCGACCTGGGACCGGACCGCAGCGACGCACGGATGCACGCCAAGACTGTAGGATTCTACGCAGTGCCGTAGGGGACCGCACCGCCACTTCCCAGCAAATTAGGAACACTGTTGCTCCTGGGGTATCGGCGAGGACCATTCGCAACCGTCTCCATGAAGCTGGGCTACGGTCCCGCACACCGTTAGGCCGTCTTCCGCTCACGCCCCAACATCGTGCAGCCCGCCTCCAGTGGTGTCGCGACAGGCGTGAATGGAGGGACGAATGGAGACGTGTCGTCTTCAGCTTAAGTGTAAGTCAACTACCCTGGCCAGCAAGATCTCCGGATCTGTCCCCCATTGAGCATGTTTGGGATTGGATGAAGCATCGTCTCACGCGGTCTGCACGTCCAGCACGAACGCTGGTCCAACTGAGGCGCCAGGTGGAAGCCGTTCCACAGGACTACATCCAGCATCTCTAAGATCGTCTCCATGGGAGAATAGCAGCCTGCATTGCTGCGAAAGGTGGATATACACTGTACTAGTGCCGACATTGTGCATGCTCTGTTGCCTGTGTCTATGTGCCTGTGGTTCTGTCAGTGTGATCATGTGATGTATCTGACCCCAGGAATGTGTCAATAAAGTTTCCCCTTCCTGGGACAATGAATTCATGGTGTTCTTATTTCAATTTCCAGGAGTGTACATTTGACATAAGTTTATTTAAAAATCCTTTCTAACTACATTGTAGTGAACCTGTTACCGAACAACAAGAATGCATTAAGGTTTTACAGCCTTCTAGACGCTTTCAAACAAGCACGAGTCAGTTATTCATATTGAAGTGGAAATCCCTACTATTTGTTTCAGGTCGTCACGATAACGTCATCAACATCGTGCTGAAAAGGTAGGGAGGCAGTAGTGTCATATGATTTTTGTTTTGTTTTAATTTTGTCCGTTGGGGTGTTTGACCACTCAGACCCTCATCAGTGTTTCCGACACTTTCTAGGATGTTATTAGGAATGTTTCATTTACTTAAAAACTACTATTATTTTTAACACAGACACAGCATAAAATCAGGACACGTTCTTTAGATTTGTTGACCTAAAAGGTGTTCAACCATGTAAAACTGTGCAAGATAATAGAAATTTGGAGAAACATGATAGTATAACATGTAGAACAACCAAGAGGTAACCATGAAAATGGAACACCAAGAACATAGTGCTTGAATTAGAAAGGATGTGAAATCGGGCTGTGCTCTTTAAGCCCTAGCGATCTATAAACCTAAGGGGCACCGATGTAAATAAAAGAAGGATTCAAGAGCGTATTAAAATTCAGCATGAAAGGATATAGATGATAATATTCGCTGATAACATTTCTGTACTCATGGAAAGCAAAGAGGGTATACAGTGTCAGAAGAACGTAATGAGTAGTCTAATGAGTTAGAATATACAGTTCCGCGGATAAACCGGAGAAGGACGAAAGTAATTAAGAGTAGCAGAATTGATAATAACGATAAAGTTAACATAAAATTTGGAGATCAAGACGAAGACGAAGACGAAGTTAAAGAATTCTACTACTTTTGAAGCCAAAGAACCCATGATGGGCGAAGAGCGACATGAAAAGCAGTCTAGTGCAGGCAAAGACGGCATTCCTCTCCCAGACGTGTCTACTAGACTGAAACATTACAAATGATTTTACACAAAATTAAATACAAATTCCTGCCTGTTTGTGAGCAGTGTTACTCGTTGTTAGATGTTCAGTGCGGTTAAGTCCGGTGTAGCAAAGGATTTCCAAGTCTCCCTGCATGGATATGGTGTGCTTCAAAACCACGCTACATTTTGGACCATTGCTGTTGTGGCATACATTACAACCGCAACCAACAACAGCGGTTTAGTCGGGAAATTGTTGCGTCCACGACCACATACTCTACGAGACGACTTTCCGCAGTGGACATAAAAGGCACCTCCCACCTTAGGGTGAATTAGAGCCTTATTGCACAACACCATTATTCACCTCTGCAGCCGTGAGTACCAGGTACTCTCACGTCAAGGCTCAAGCTACCTCCGCTGGGGTTGCACATGTCACCAATGGACGCCACCCTTCTCGTCCAATCAGGACTAGCCCGCAGTTTCTCTACAGTTTTTATTCTAATTATGTTAATTTTTAAAAGCTTGGAGCAGCTCATCGGTCGTTATATTCAATAATAACATTAACTACTCTTTTATTTTACAAAATATTATCTCTTTATCATTTAAGACTGAAACTTCTTATACTCGACTCGAAAGTTGTGAAGACAAACCCAGTCTGGCTCGCTACTACCGATCTTCCTTACAAATTAATGCTCGCATAGTTTTTTTACAGATTTATACCAGCATCACCAGTACATTGTTGTTCCGTTTTAGATGGGATCGCTGTTATTTTCTGTATACATATAAGATATGGCGGACAGGACAAGCAGGAGTCTGCGGTTGTTTACTGATGATGCTGTGGTGTATGGTAAGGTGTCATCGGTGACTGACTGTAGGAGGATACAAGATGACTTAGGCAAAATTTGTAGTTGGTGAGATGAATGGCAGCTAGTTCTAATTTTAGAAAATTTAAGTTAATGCAGGTGAGAAGGAAAAGGAAACCCATGATGTTCAAGTACAGCATTAGTAGTGTTCTGCGTGACACAGCAACATCAGCTAAATATGAAAGCGTTACGTTGCAAAACAGTATGAAATGGAATGGGCATGTAAGGATTGTGGTAGGGAAGGCGAATGGTTCACTTCGGTTTCTTGAGAAAATTCTGGGAAATTGTGATCCATCTATAAAGGAGACTGCTAATGGGATGCTAGTGCGACGCACTGTTGAATACCGTTCGAGTGATTGTGATCCTCACCAGGTCGGAAGACATCGAGGAAATTGCGAGGTGGGCTGATGCATTTGTTAACGGTAGGTTCCAGCAACGCCTAGGTGTGACAGAGTCGCTTCGGGAACTCAAATGGGAATCATTGGAAGGTAGGCGACGTTTCCAGAGAAAGAGTATTCAGAAAATGTAGAGAACAGGCATATCAGGCTGGCTGCAGAATTATTCCACAGCCGCCAATGTACATTTCGTGCAAGGACTACGAAGATTGTTTACGAGAAGCCAGGGCTCTTGCGGAGGCATAAAGACCAACTTTTCCTCTCGATCTCTTTGCAAGTGGAATAGGAAAGGAAATGACACCTGTGGCAGCACATGGTGGCTAGCGAAGTATGTATGTAGATACAGATGTCTATGTAGATGGATGTTGGCAGTTAGGTGGACTGATGGATAAGGAATCAGGAGGCTCTCCACAGAGTCTGCGAAGGAAGGAACATACGGAAAAAGAGTGACAAGAAGACGATACAAAGGGGTAGAACATCGTATGTTAAACATTAAAGTATTACTTTCCGTGACACTAGAAAGAGCTGTAGAGGGTACAAAGTTGCAGGGGAAGACAGAAGCTGGAATACATCCAACAAATTATTGAGGAGGACGTAAAATTCAACACCTTTCAGTCGTCTAGTTTCCAAATTTATTTTATTTGGCTACTAGTTAACGTCTTTTGTTTAGCTACCACTTTCGGCAATTTACTACGCCGTTTTCAGACCCCTGACTGGTAGCCAAATAAAACAAGTTTGCAGACTAGACGGTGGAAAGGTGTTTAATTTGACATTCTGTATCGAACAGCCAAGTCCAGCAACCATCTCTGAAAAGAGTGATTTCGGGTGTGCCGCAGGGGAGTGTCGTGGGGCCGTTGCTGTTCACAATATACATAAATGACCTTGTGGACAACATCGGAAGTTCACTGAGGCTTTTTGCGGATGATGCTGTGGTATATCGAGAGGTTCTAACAATGGAAAATTGGAAATGCAGGAGGATATGCAACGAATTGACGCATGGTGCAGGGAATGACAATTGAGTCTCAATGTAGACAAGTGTAATTTGCTGCGGGTACATAGAAAGAAAGATCCTTTATCATTTAGCTACAATATAGCAGGTCAGCTACTGGAAGCAGTTAATTCCGTCAATTATCTGTGAGTAGGCATTAGGAGTGATTGAAAATGGAATGATCATATAAAGTTGATCGTCGGTAAAGCAGATGCCAGATTGAGATTAATTGTAAGAATCCTAAGGAAATGCAATCCGAAAACAAAGGAAGTAGGTTACAGTACACTTGTTCGCCCACTGCTTGAATATTGGTCACCAGTGGATCCGTACCAGATAGGGTTGATAGAAGAGATAGAGAAGATCCAACGGAGAGCAGCGCGTTTCTTTACAGGATCATTTAGTAATCGCGAAAGCGTTACGGAGATGATAGATAAACTCCAGTGGAAGACTTTGCAGGAGAGACGCTCAGTAGCTCGGTACGGAATTTTGTTAAAGTTTCGAGAACATACCTACACCTAAGAGTCAAGCAGTATATTGCTCCCTCCTACGTATATCTCGCGAAGAGACCATGAGTATAAAATCAGAGAGATTAGAGCCCACACAGAGGCATACAGACAATCTTCCTTTCCACGAACAATACGAGACTGGAATAGAAGGGAGAACCGATAGAGGTACTCAAGGTACCCTCCGCCACACACCGTCAGGTGGCTTGCGGAGTGTGGATGTAGCTGTAGACATACAGAAATAAATGAGGAGGACGATAGATGCAGGAGCTACTCGTGGCGGACCGCATCAAACCTGATGATCGGAAAAGGAATACCGTGTTTTGCTTAAGAAGGAAACATATTCGTGGGTCTACAAAATTCTCTACAGTTTCTGCTGCTATGTTTCTTACCAGTGCAGTGAAGGATGTTCACCGAAGAAAGGTTAAATAAGTTGTGTATGCCGGCAATTAAAAGGTATAAAGGAATGAAGCGTTGAAGCAGCTGTGACGTACAGCGGTGGAGTCTGGGGGCGGTACTGCTGGCCTTTCAAATGGGGCTTTGTAAACAAGTGGGGATGAAGCCGCGCCGGTGACATCCGCACTGGCGCGTCCTCTGGGACTCCTGAATGGCGTGGGAGGCCGAGTCGGAAAACACAGCGTGGGCGGAGCCAGTCTACCCAGTCCCCTGCCTGTGTACACACCTGCCGTGGTGTTACACCAGAACACGGGAGAAGCAGAGGTGCCGTCCGCAGGCAGTCCGCAAACTCACACAGGCCACGATTGTAGCGTTCCCATACAATATTGACATCTGGATTGTCTATATACTGTGCATCGCGTGAACCTCGCAACCCTCTATTTCTTGAGTGATTCTGTCTATATATTGTGCGTAGCGTTAAACTCCCAACTCTTTTTTTTCATGGGCGATTCTGTCTATATACTGCGCATCGAGGCAAACTCGCAATCCTTTTATTTCGTGGGCGATTCCAGATAATGACACGAGATTTTTCGGCAAATTAAAGCAGGCACACATGGATGTAATCGTTTTCTACAGGTAATAGTCTTAACTGTTTGAGCAGTGCGTCCGTTAGAATCGATATCTGTCCCTCGTTAAAGTCGTCCACGCTTCGTGTCCTAGCGACGAGTTCGCCAGCTTACGTAGAGGCGCAATGTCACCGCACATCGAGCTGCCTTAATAGCACGCGCTCTCCTTTCTGGCTCTCGATGTTTGCTTCCTGTTCCGCATACTAACTGGGATTGCTCTCCGAAGACAGAGGTCAGGTTCGTCGTGTCATGAATGACTGTGGAAAGTATGCCTACCATTTTTGTGAGATACTGCTTCCCTCCGCATTCGTGGTCGTGGGGTTGTGTCTTCAGAGTCGACACGTTTCTTATTCCTGCTGTTTTGGTTTATGGATTCTGAGCTGCCGGTTATTATTAAACAGCCAAGGACTAGAGTTATACGTGAAAAAAGCGCTGGTTGTGATTTGTGGACACTATAGTTGTTTTAGAGAGCTATTGTTTCTCGTGTGTGCTGCTTGCTTGCTTTGAATAACGACCATTATTTTGGTCTTAGAAGCCAATGTATATCAGCATTACGGGTTACACGTAAATACTCAGGTAATTCAAAACCTGCTTGTAGAAGGCAAACAGAATTCAGATTTTAGTGTTGATTGTTTTTACCGAAGTCTTTTCTGTATTTATTTGTAACAAAAAGTTAATTCTTTTTAAAATTGTTTTCCTGTTTTTGAAGGCCCATGTGTTAAACAAAATTAACCTTTGAAAGAATTTTTTCTCTTTTAAATAGTCATACGTCAAATTATGAGAGGTGTTCCATATTGATTTACACTTTATCTTTCCCATCATTCACGATGCGCCATTTGACTCATTACAGTTGGGAGTATCTAGTACTTTTGCCTAACTGCAGGTGGCAGGAAAATCTCTATAAGCATAATCCCTGCACCGTACAGCCCGTTTTCTGAACTCCAGTCATTAGGTCAGTGGGTAACGTGGAGGCTGATAACCAAGGACAGCGCTGGAGGGCGTGTTTTCTGTAGTGGGAGTATGTAAGCGCTGCGGATTTTCACGGACGCTTGGTTGCAATAAGTCGAGAGTGTGTAGGCTACTGTCACGAAAAGAGCTTTCGCAATACGGTGACATTCGTCCCCATACGAGTAGGAAAACCACGGCTGCCATCGCTGAAATGCGGTTCGAGAGAGACCGGGACAGGTTGACCCACTTTTTTTCTTGGTGTTCGAAAACTATGTCTAGTTCTACAGCTTTATCATAGAAAAGTATCACAAATTGTGCTATAATTCTTATAATAACAGACTGACAGCAAATCATGGCACTGATTACTATGGGACTTCATATCTGAGGTCATCAGTCCCCCAGAACTTGGAATACTTAAACCTAACTAACCTAAGGACATCACACACATCCATGCCCGAGGCAGGTTCAAATGGCTCTGAGCACTATGGGACTTAACATCTATGGTCATCAGTCCCCTAGAACTTAAAATTACTTAAACCTAACTAACCTAAGGACAGCACACAACACCCAGTCATCACGAGGCAGAGAAAATCCCTGACCTCGGCCCGAGGCTGGATTCGAACCTGCGACCGTAGCGCCCCGCGCGGTTCCAGACTGAAGCTCCTAGAACCGCTCGGTCACTGAGGCCGGCCAGAAAAGCATGTCCGGAACTTTTATTAGTCTTCATTTGATTGTCCGATAGGATCTTCACAGTTCAAATACTCATAAAATAATTCCTTTCACGTCATTTTGAACATGTAACAGATGTGTCCATAGCTTGCAACTTGTTCAGTGACTCCAACCATCAGCTGGAGTTCTGTGAGAAAATGGTTTAAGACACCTAAGACACAGTACATTCTCATCCTCATTTTCTTCGTCTTGAAAACCTACTTATGAATGCCTACTTTCTTTCTGCGCTTTACCTGAGGAGGCTTTTCATGACCACAGCAACTTTTACGCACAATATCATTATTTCTCTTTCAAGTTTTTATCTCCCCTCTGTGAAGGCTTGTTGTTTCCATTGTAATGTGTCTTTCACTGGACTGTCTGTCAACATTACTGTAGCTGAAACTTCCTGGCAGATTAAAACTGTGTGCCCGACCGAGACTCGAACTCGGGACCTTTGCCTTTCGCGGGCAAGTGCTCTACCAACTGAGCTACCGAAGCACGACTCACGTCCGGTACTCACAGCTTTACTTCTGCCAGTATCCGTCTACTACCTTCCAAACTTTACAGAAGCTCTTCTGCGAAACTCGCAGAACTAGCACTCCTGAATGAAAGGATACTGCGGAGACATGGCTTAGCCACAGCCTGGGGGATGTTTCCAGAATGAGATTTTCACTCTGCAGCGGAGTGTGCGCTGATATAAAACTTCCTGGCAGATTAAAACTGTGTGCCCGACCGAGACTCGAACTCGGGACCTTTGCCTTTCGCGGGCAAGTGCTCTACCAACTGAGCTACCGAAGCACGACTCACGTCCGGTACTCACAGCTTTACTTCTGCCAGTATCCGTCTCCTACCTTCCAAATTTTACAGAAGCTCTTCTGCGAAACTTGCAGAACTAGCACTCCTGAAAGAAAGGATACTGCGGAGACATGGCTTAGCCACAGCCTGGGGGATGTTTCCAGAATGAGATTTTCACTCTGCAGCGGAGTGTGCGCTGATATGAAACTTCCTGGCAGATTAAAACTGTGTGCCCGACCGAGACTCAAACTTGGGACCTTTGCCTTTCGCGGGCAAGTGCTCTACCAACTGAGCTACCGAAGCACGACTCACGTCCGGTACTCACAGCTTTACTTCTGCCAGTATCCGTCTCCTACCTTCCAAACTTTGCAGAAGCTCTTCTGCGAAACTTGCAGAACTAGCACTCCTGAAAGAAAGGATACTGCGGAGACATGGCTTAGCCACAGCCTGGGGGATGTTTCCAGAATGAGATTTTCACTCTGCAGCGGAGTGTGCGCTGATATGAAACTTCCTGGCAGATTAAAACTGTGTGCCCGACCGAGACTCAAACTTGGGACCTTTGCCTTTCGCGGGCAAGTGCTCTACCAACTGAGCTACCGAAGCACGACTCACGTCCGGTACTCACAGCTTTACTTCTGCCAGTATCCGTCTCCTACCTTCCAAACTTTGCAGAAGCTCTTCTGCGAAACTTGCAGAACTAGCACTCCTGAAAGAAAGGATACTGCGGAGACATGGCTTAGCCACAGCCTGGGGGATGTTTCCAGAATGAGATTTTCACTCTGCAGCGGAGTGTGCGCTGATATGAAACTTCCTGGCAGATTGAAACTGTGTGCCCGACTGAGACTCGAACTCGGGACCTTTGCCTTTCGCGGGCAAGTGCTCTACCAACTGAGCTACCGAAGCACGACTCACGTCCGGTACTCACAGCTTTACTTCTGCCAGGAAGTTTCATATCAGCGCACAATCCGCTGCACAGTGAAAATCTCATTCTGGAAACATCCCCCAGGCTGTGGCTAAGCCATGTCTCCGCCGTATCCTTTCTTTCAGGAGTTCTAGTTCTGCAAGTTTCGCAGAAGAGCTTCTGCAAAGTTTGGAAGGTAGGAGACGGATACTGGCAGAAGTAAAGCTGTGAGTACCGGACGTGAGTCGTGCTTCGGTAGCTCAGTTGGTAGAGCACTTGCCTGCGAAAGGCAAAGGTCCCGAGTTCGAGTCTCGGTCGGGCACACAGTTTTAATCTGCCAGGAAGTTTCATATCAGCGCATACTCCGCTGCAGAGTGAAAATCTCATTCTGGAAACATCCCCCAGGCTGTGGCTAAGCCATGTCTCCGCAGTATCCTTTCTTTCAGGAGTGCTAGTTCTGCAAGTTTCGCAGAAGAGCTTCTGTAAAGTTTGGAAGGTAGGAGACGGATACTGGCAGAAGTAAAGCTGTGAGTACCGGACGTGAGTCGTGCTTCGGTAGCTCAGTTGGACACTTCTCGCTTCGCGCGTCGGGCGACTAGGCTGTGCTCTTAGTTCCGCCTCTACCGTAGCGCAGCGTGTTTTCCTCCTGTCAGTTTAGTGCCGTGTTGGTCTCCGTGCGCGTCGCATCGCTGATTGTCGGCTGGTGTTTGGTGTTCGTGCGGCCCTTCCTGTCGCGGCGTCGTCTCTCGCCGTGATGTCCACCATGGTTTCCACGAAAGTTCCGCGTACAGGACAGTCAGTTTTACCTTTGACAAATCCACGCGTCACGTCCAGCCCGGTTCTTTGGAGATACATGACTGGTTAGTCGATACAGTTAAGGTCACTACTGATCAGTTGCATACCGCATATTTCGACAGCGAATTATATGTGTTTTTTGTTAAGTTTCTTGACCCGCTCCAGGTTGATAGGCTACTTTCTCGTCATGGTTCTCAGGTACCCTTTACGCACCGTGATGGTTCCACTAGTATGGTTCTCTTGGCAAATGCAGTAGTGATATATACGAATGTTAGAGTATTTAACCTTCCGCCCGAGGTTGACGACTGTTTTCTGAAGTCCGTTTTACTTCCTTATGGGGACGTACGCCATATTCGAAAGGAACGCTGGTCTGCTCAGCACCGCTTACAGGTATATAGTGGTATTCGGTCGGTGGAAATGGTGGTCAAAAAACCTATTCCTTCTCACCTACAGGTATGTGGTTATAGGGTCCATATCACGTACAGTGGCCAGGAAGGAACATGTTATTATTGTAATGAAACTGGTCATTTCCGTACTAATTGTCCGCGGCGTGTGGTGGTATTAAAACCTACATACGAACAGCGTAAAAAATTGACTTTAGCTGATCTTCTCCCGCAAGGATCTCGGACTGAATCGCTCACTGTTACTGAGGGACGCAGTGATCCGTTGCCCGACAACGGCCGTGATTTTCCCCCGTTGTCCTTGAGTAGGGATGTTGCTGCCCTTAATTCCGATGTGCCCGCGTTGATTTCTCACAACAAGCGTCGGCGAACACAGGATGATGCGGCTGATGAATCTTCCTTATTGGCTCGCCCTTCCGATGGGCCTCCGGTAAAGGACTCTCTTTCTCAGTCGGAAATCGTGGATGAGGACGCCACAGGTGCTATCCCGCCTTTGCAGAAGCTCCCTGACACCTTATCTGACGTTGTTCCTGCTGCCGCGGCAGCCTCTTCGGAGACGCCCGTGACGGAACCTGCTTCTGGTTGCCACGTGTCTTCTCCGGTTCTCTCTCACACTTCTCCTATTGACTCTGTTTCGCATCCCCCTTCTGGAATTTCTGTCGCCCCCTCTGGGTCACATCCTCCTCCCATCAAACAACTGATTGATTCTCCAGAGCCAGTGGATCCCGTTGTTATTCACCAACTGTCCCACCGTGAACCCATGTCTGCGGACGAGTGGGATGTAGAGGCCTCTCTTCCGCAATCTGACACGGAATGTCTACATGATGCTCCCACGCAGCCGAACGCTGCAGCGTCGGCACCGCGGAGCCGCAGTCGAATCCGTAGACAGCCACAGAGAGCCGCGTCACGGCCGAAGAAAAAGCAGTGGGAAGATGAGGGTTCTGTTTCGTAGTTTTTCTCTCTGTGGTTCAGCGCTTGTTTCTGGTATGATTACTTGTATGTTGCTCCGTCAGCTGACGGCTCTCTACCGATCTTTGTTCTTCTTTCTGGGTTGAAGTTCCATGCAAGCATATACATTTCTTACTCTGAATATTAACAGAATATGTTCTGAGCTTCGGCTCGCCGCTTTGCGACAGTTTATCTATCAGTCTGGGGCAGATGTTGTTTTTTTAATTGAAGTCCTATTCGACCAGTTTTCCATTCCTGGGTTCTCGACGTTTTTTAATGTCGCTTCCGAACTTTCTACGGGCACTGCCTTGTTTTATATAGAAGGCATTCCGTTGATGAATTTCGAAGTACTCGACAGTGGAAGGGGGATCGGGTGCACGTTTTATGATCTCAGTTTACTCCTTCTTTATGCCCCTTCTGGTTCGGGTTGTACTACCGCACGTTCGAGTTTCTATAAAGAAGAAGTCATTTACCTGCTTCGTAAATCCCCGACAAAGATAATTATAGGTGGGGACTTCAATTGTGTTCTACGGCCGGTAGATCAGTCTCCTAATTTTAATTTCAGTAAAGAACTCGACGACCTTGTGCGCTCCTTGCACCTGCGTGACGTGTGGGTTTCTCGCTATCCTACACTTGTGCGACATACCTACTTTACTCCAACGTCTAGCAGTCGCCTCGATCGCTTTTACCTTTCTGATTCCTTGTGTGGGCAACTTCTGGCTGTTGATGTGATACCAGCCTGTTTTACTGATCATTGCGCTGTAGCCGTTACGTTTAATTACGAGCGACAACCGGTAAAATTGTTTCGTCCTCCTTGGATGCTCAATATCGCGTATTTGCAAGATACCTCCCTTGGTATTGTCCTGGAGGACATTTGGACTCGTGGTTCTCGTACTATGGACCGGTACCCGTCTATCGTGGCATGGTGGACACTGTATGCAAAACCACACATCCGTAGGGCTCTCATGCGTTTTGGGGCTGCGAAGGTGGCAGAAGATCGACGAACGCAAGAATTTTACTATTCTGTCTTACGTCAACTGTACGATAGTGCTACGCATGCTCCCCTACGGGTTACTGATATACAGCGCATCAAAGCCAAATTGCTGCAGCTCAAACGCACTCAAATGGAGGGCCTGCGGACGAGGTCTCAACCACGTTCCCTTCTACAAGAGGAACTGACGTCACTCTACCATCTAGTCCGTTTACGGTCGCGCCGGAAACGTGGGTGCCTTGCCTCCCTCACAACCGCTGACGGCCGCGTGTTCACCTCTCACCGTGACATTTCTGACTTCGTTTACACCTATTTTACTGATCTGTACGATACTCATGTCCCGGCGGAAACCTCTCTTGACGACTTTACCTCCTTGCTGCCTCGCGTCGTCACTCCTCAAATAAGCGACACCTTTCTGCGTCCCTTTCAGAAGGATGACATATATGATGTTGTTGCAGGATCGCAGTCCCGCAAGTCGCCTGGATTAGATGGTATTCCTAAGGAGTTCTATGTTCAATTTTGGCCGCTCATTGGTGACACCTTAACGTCAATGGTAAATGAAGTGATGCGGGGAGTCTCACTTCCTGCTCCTTTTCAGGAAGGCAGAATGGTCCTCCTCCCGAAATCCACAGGTCGACCTGCAATTGATTCCCTCCGTCCTATTACTCTCCTTAACTTTGATTATAAACTTGTCGCTCGAGCAATTAATATCCGTCTCTCTAAGCTGCTCGATACCATTATTGCCGCCCACCAAAGCTGTGTGCCTGGACGCACGATACTGACTTCCGTTCTCGAATGTCGCGATGTAATCTCGGTGGCGGCTGCCGCTAATATCCCAGGGGCTTTGCTTTTTCTTGATTTCCAAAAAGCGTTCGATCGCGTCAGCCATGATTTTTTATCGAGAGTGCTCACCGCTGTCGGCTTTAATAATGATGCTCTACAAGTCTTAACTAATCTTTTTACCGGTATCAGTGTCTCGGTGATTGTGAACGGTCACCCTACCCCCCGGATATCGATCAGACGGGGGTTACCCCAGGGAAGCCCCTTATCCATGTCACTTTTTGTTCTATCCTTAGAGCCCTTACTTCGCCATCTCACCATGCAATTACTTGGCTGGAATATATTGGGGGGAATTTTTGCAGTCCGTGCATACGCCGATGACGTCATGGTTTTAGTACGACATGCCGAGGACATACCGCGGCTTAAGGATACCTTGGATTCATTTTGTGGTCTTTCTGGTGCTCGCATTAATGATCGCAAATGCACGTTCCTGCCGTTGAGAGGCTTTGATCATGTCGTCATTCCTTGGGCGACGGTTGTCGATCGCCATAAGACCTTGGGGATCATAGTGGATCGTAATCCGATCAAAATGGCGGCACTAAATTGGCGTGAGGTTACGAGTCGTGTTCACGGGGCGATCCTTGAACATGACCGCCGTTCCCTTAGCCTCCTTCACAAGGCACGGGTTTTAGAGACCTATGTCTTCAGTAAAATATACTACGTTGCGCAGGTCTTCCCGCTTCCCGCGATGATGGCCTGCAGGCTGAAACAGCTGTCTAGTCGATTTCTGTGGCGCCGCCATGTCTTCCGTGTCCGGTATGAAGTTGTGGCCAGGCCTCGGAAGCTTGGAGGATTGGGTCTTTCAGATATCGAAGTGAAGACGTCCATCTTATTTGCCCGCCGCAATGTTTTAACCTGTACGCGGGCTCCGCATTCAGTCACCTCTCGTTTACTTTCCCGCCTCCGGCCGGCCAGTCTGACCCCTCCTGTTGATGTTGGACGGATTAATCCTAAATTGCGGCACATTCGTGAATACTTTGTACTTGTCGGTATTCTGGGTGCTGATATACTTTCTATGACGCATATTACTACCAACATGTTACAAATCCGTTGGGGTACAGCATGTTTCCCTTCTTCTGTTGAACTTGCTTCCCCGTCAACGTCATGGAAAACGGTCTGGTCTCATCTTAGTCTTCCCATTTTGCCGATGGAGATTGTTTCAACGTGGTATAAGGTCATTTACCGTCTGATACCTACTGGTGATCGTCTTTTTCGTATTGGCCTTCGTCCGACTGATCAGTGTGATGAATGTCATCAAACTGACACCTTACTTCACAGGCTAGTTGCTTGCGGACGGGATCATTGGCTCTGGGTCCGCCGTCAATTAGCTTTTCTTACTAGAGGGCCTGAAACCGCATTCCCAGACGACATCTTCTTACATCCGGTCATCTCTTATTTTCCTCAGACGAAAACGAACACGATTGTCTGGCTCTTGGGTTACTATGTCCACTACGTCATTGAAGGCGGTAATGACCCAGATCCCCGCGTTTTTCACCATTATTTGTCAACTGCGCATTGGAAATGGCAGCGGTTACCACAATACCGAACGCTTTTTGCGAATATGCTTTTTCTTGTGTTTAACCGTCAAGGTGTTGGTTAAGTTCCCCTGTGATTCCTGTTTCTTCCCTGAGCTTGAGTCCCCTCCTTTGTTGTATTTTTTCGTAATTTTTTTTTCTCTTTTGCATGTATATATATACACACCCAAAATTCATACGGGTGGGATAACGGGTTGGTCTTCCCCTTCAGAAGAAATGTTTTATTTGTGTTTCAACTAATTTGTTGATTTTCTTTTTGCAGCTAATATTAAATGATGATTTGACTATGGTTGTCTGAATTCTCGTGAAATATACCAAGTCAATCTGATAATTAAAAAAAAAGTTGGTAGAGCACTTGCCCGCGAAAGGCAAAGGTCCCGAGTTCGAGTCTCGGTCGGGCACACAGTTTTAATCTGCCAGGAAGTTTCATATCAGCGCACACTCCGCTGCAGAGTGAAAATCTCATTCTGGAAACATCCCCCAGGCTGTGGCTAAGCCATGTCTCCGCAGTATCCTTTCTTTCAGGAGTGCTAGTTCTGCAAGTTTCGCAGAAGAGCTTCTGTAAAGTTTGGAAGGTAGGAGACGGATACTGGCAGAAGTAAAGCTGTGAGTACTGGACGTGAATCGTGCTTCGGTAGCTCAGTTGGTAGAGCACTTGCCCGCGAAAGGCAAAGGTCCCGAGTTCGAGTCTCGGTCGGGCACACAGTTTTAATCTGCCAGGAAGTTTCATATCAGCGCACACTCCGCTGCAGAGTGAAAATCTCATTCTGGATTACTGTAGCTCTTTTTCGTTTTCTTGCTATCTTTTTCCTTGGTTCCGATTTCCCACTCTTTTTGGGAAAAAGGGTTGAAGCACATAAGGTCTTTGTTTTGTAAATGTTTTCGAAGGGACACGGCATATTTACTTTCCCATCCTTTTATAATCCGAGCTTGTGCTCCGTCGCTAATGACCTCGCTTTCGACCGGACGTTAAGCGATAATCTTCCTTCGTTTCTTCCATCCTTTTAGATGTATTAGACCACCTGCTATAGACTTGAGGTATACTACGATGGAATTGCATGTCCATTTATAAAATGAAGGGCTTGAGAATGTATTTCAAAATATTGAACCTGACTGGAAGCAGGAATTAAAGAATGAAAGGAATAGGTACAAGTGCAAATACAATTTTTTTAATAAACATCTTTTGTATATAATATTATGTTTCGGTATTTACTATAAACCACACATTATATAACTCCTAAATTTGTTGTTGCATTTTATGGTATTTTTGTACTAAATCTGGTATACGTTCTGTGAACTTTTTCTACAAATTCAGTTATTAATAGTTTTCCATTTTCAGCTTTCTGCAGTTTAATTAAAGAGAATTACACCAGACGCGATTCAGTGGTTATTCTCCAACTTGGATACGTCTGTTTGTAGATATATATTCAAATAGTAGAATGACTCCCGAAGATGCTTTATAAATAAAAGTAAAACACGTCTGGTGTAGTTCTCTATAATTAAATTGTAGTAAGGTCAAGACGGAAAATCAATAGTAAGTAATTTTAACGGTTTTCGTGTAATATGACCATGCCAACAAACGTATTTTTCTACAAAATTGTGGTGACGATTGGGCTGTAGCTACCTAATGTGAACCCCTCCCCTCCCCTTTTTCTCCATCTTCTTCTGTCATTTCACTTTAACCCTCTCCTCCTTCCTCCACCTCCTCGTTCCCCCCTTTATCGCTTGAAAATAATTTATTTTAAGTTATTTTGTATATAAATACTGTAATGCAGTTGATTCCGAAAAAAAAATTGGCTGCTAACCAAATAACACGTTTTAGGTTTGTGATTTTTTTTATGTCAGTATTTAATACTGTAGTGGTTTTCTAGTCATTTGAGTTCCATTATTTTCTTTACTCCTGCGCATTGATGCCGCTTCTACATCCGTGTCCTCTCGCGTCCTCGACGTCAGTTCACTGGGTGTCATAGTGAAGCACTTTCTAATTATAGTCAGCACGATATTATTATTATTATTAGGGAAGTGAATTTTATGTTCGTTTGTGCCTAATGGCGACATTTTTAACGAGCCTCCACAACAATGTGTAACATGTAAGTCTATAATTTGTTTTCACTTTTACTTTACACTTATATTTTAACATGTATATAATGTTAACTACTTTAAGTGTGATTCACTGGTCCTCCTGAAGAAGACGTCGAAACCTATGTCGACGGGTTTGAGTAAACCCTTTTACTATTGCAACTAATCTGGCTATTTTTCACTTTCTCCTCATGAAGAACCATACCTCATGTGTCGATGCGGAGTCTTGCGCCACGGAGTCCTGGCGTAAAAAGTTCTCGGTCTATCTGCTGCGTCAATAATTTCATATATTTCGAGAAATACATAACAGAGCTTTGTTGTACATCTTCTTTATTACTACTGGTTTCGGTCCTCGACATTCATCCAAATAAGAAAGTAAACTATCAAAGCTTCACCCGTCGTACGTAATTTCACAGAAGAGGAACTTAATGAGTACAAAAAAAAAAAAAAAGTTCAAATGGCTCTGGACACTATGGGACTTAACATCTGTGGTCATCAGTCCCATGGAACGTGGAACTACTTAAACCTAACTAACCTAAGGACATCACACACATCCATGCCCGAGGCAGGATTCGAACCTGCGACCCTATCACTCACGCGGTTCCGCACTATGCACCTTAACCGCGAGACCACCGCGCCCGCCTTAATGAGAACAATCAGGCTTGTAGTATACGTGGTGCAGCACAAACACTGTCAGCCAATGAATTACAGAGTAATAACTCAAAACATGTTTCTGCAGTTACCTGCTCGAAAAAATGTGTAATTCTAGAGACGTGGCTTCTGGACACTCATATAAGAATGGTAGAGCGCCAGACACTCGTATACAGAAATTATATCGCGCCCTGGGAAGAATAGTGACACAAGTCGAAAAACGGCAGCTCTTTAGTTTGTCACTGAAAAAAAAAAAAAAAAAAAAAAACTTGTGGAGTGCTCCAACGTGCACAGAGAATATAATGGTATTTGCCGTCAATAATATTTACTTGAAATTCAAAGGCAGCTTATAACATTGTGTAAGTTTTAGAGAATTAATTCTTTAAGTAGAGTTTTCTTAATTATTGCAGTTTTGAGTTTTGTCGCTGTTCTTGCTGGAATGAGATATGTGTTAACAACCTAGGTCATTTGAAAATCCTACCATCACCTAAATTACAGGGAAGACCTTAGCTACCACTGCAGGAAAGTAATTTTATCGGCATGTAAAGTACAGTGGAGAGAAGCGTGCTGTACGAAGCGTGGTGTGCTGCAGGCAGGGTCTACAGAAAGGACCTGTCGCCCACAAGAAAGCCACACGACAATGGCGCCAGCACCATTCAGAGTCTGGCGACGGCCATTTCATCACACCCGTCCTGCTCTGGAGAGCAGAGCGGTACTCCGTGGCCGTGCTGTCGGTCTGGTACATCGCTCCTCCATACCAGTCAGCCTCCAGGAAGTCCCCCGCCGACAACCTGAAAGAATTCCACGTTCATTTCATCAAATGTCTGGGTGACATGTAAGCGAAAGTCATCAAAATCGGAAAACTATTGTTAGAATTCTTTTCTTTCGCTTACGCCATAGTCCTGCAGCGATCGCTGGCTCGGCGCGGTTAGAACGGATTTGGCAAGGTGAGTTTTATGGGTGGCCTGGTGGCCGGATGCCCTTCCTGCCGCCACCCCATACCCCCAGGGATGGAATCAGTGTACCCCAGCTGTCTTAATCGAGTGTAAATCGTGAAATAGTGCGAACGTGTAACTGAGGCGGAACGTGGGTACCAGCCCAGTATTCACCTAGCGGGATGTGGAAAACCGCCTAAAAACCACATCCAGGCTTACCGGCACACCGGCCCTCGTCGTTAATCCGCCGGGCGGAGTCGATTGGGGCCGGCGCGCCTACCCAAGTCCAGGAAGCAGCGCGTTAGTGGTCTCGCTTACCCTGGCGGGTTGTTAGAATTTATTGTACTGTATACAGGGTGTTACAAAAAGGTACGGCCAAACTTTCAGGAAACATTCCTCTCACACAAATAAAGAAAAGATGTTATTTGGACATGTGTCCGGATATGCTTAATTTCCATGTTAGAGCTCATTTTAGTGTCGTCAGTATGTACTGCACTTCCTACGCTCAATGGAGCACGTTATCATGATTTCATACGTGATACTCTACCTGTGCTGCTAGAACATGTGCCTTTACAAGTATACGACACAACATGTGGTTCATGCACGATGGAGCTCCTGCACATTTCAGTCAAAGTGTTCGTACGCTTCTCAACAACAACAGATTCGGTGACTGATGGATTGGTAGAGGCGGACCAATTCCATAGCCTCCACGCTCTCCTGAGCTCAACCCTCTTGACTTTCATTTATGGGGGTATTTGAAAGCTGCTCTCTACGCAACCCCGATACCAAATGTAGAGACTCTTCGTGCTCGTATTGTGGACGGCTGTGATACAATACGCCATTCTCCAGGGCTGCATCAGCGCATCGGGGATTCCATGCGACGGAGGGTGGATGCATGTACCCTCACTAACGGAGGACATTTTGAACATTTCCTGTAACAAAGTGTTTGAAGTCACGCTGGTACGTTCTGTTGCTGTGTGTTTCCATTCCATGATTAATGTGATTTGAAGAGAAGTAATAAAATGAGCTCTAACATGGAAAGTAAGCGTTTCCTGACACATGTCCACATAACATATTTTCTTTCTTTGTGTTTTCTGAAAGTTTGGCCGTACCTTTTTGGAACACCCTGTATACTAGGATTTTCCTACTTGAACGACATGTGTTTAAACTCATAGAAAAGTACAGAAGGATTTCAAAGGTCAGGCATACTACACCATAGTGTTAGTACATCAACAAAAACAGCGGCAACGCAAATTACAATTCCACGAACGTTTATCTTTGCCAATGCAGTGCTAATACTTTGAAGCGCTTTCGCATACATTTGCCGTAACAATAGGAGAGTATGTTACTTGAAATTACTCTGAAAGGCTAGTAAAGAAACAACATAATTTGTGTGCAACGCATTAATACATAAAAACATCAATAACCTGAAGGCCAAATACAGGGCATTTAAAAAGGAAAAAAACGGATTTCAGTTGTTTATTGTAGACAGGCTGTGAAAGAAATAAACAAATTGCGCATATCACTGGATACAGAAAGGTTCAGAGTTTTATGTCAGACACTATGCTATGTACTCAACATGAGCATCATGATCGAAAAATATCGAAACGGTAGTACAATTCCATACAGCAATCAACAGGTCCAAACAGGATATAAGGATTAATCAAACACCAGGAAGGAAATCTATACAGGTGTATGGCTAGGATGAAACACGGAGTGAACCAGTTTCTTTAAAGTTCAACCATGATTATTAAAACACAACTTAAATTAATGGAATTAATGGTTCACGCTGCACGAAAGTGAAAATACAAGAAAATATTTTCTGGTGGCTGTAGGCTTGGGTGTGGCGAACAATTATGACGGTTACACTACCCACATTATGCCTTGCAAGTATCTTGCTGTATGGCCTTAATTTCTCTCCTTGGCGTCGATCAATTTTAAATACAGTAGCCCAACAACCCGCAGGCATGCCATAAGCCGTTTGCAGTCTTCATGCGAGGCACTTTTGTGCAAATTTGCAGGCAAAGTTTCATCTGCTCCACAGAGGTGATGCCTCAACCACTGCTGCGTGCAGACTGTGTAACTTAACTCCCGCTCTTGCTCTAGGTAGCGCGCCAGTTCACCTTTGCCACCTTTTCCACTCCCCAGAGCCACTTCAGTCTTAAAAAAATAGACACTGGCTTGTACATAACACTTATTGCTTACATTGTTCTTAAGCATGACCATTTATTATGTTGTCAGATTTACATCGACATGAACAACTTATAGACAGAAATATTTTTAAATGCGAAATGTCATCCGAAAATTATTGAACGTTATAAACAATTTACATAGTATTTTACATACATTGTTCACATAGAATTCAAAGAACTTCAAATTCCAGTATAGAACACTTTACTTTACAATATACAGCAAATATAGTACCAATATGCGAAAATTTTAAAGTAGAAAAATTAAAAAAAATTAAATGTACCATAAACAAATAATGTTGTATCCTTCACCTGGTACATGTAACGTCGATTGGTCCCAAAAGATTAGTCGTTAGGGAAAAAGTGGTTTGCGTATCCTGGGCCGGCCGGAGTGGCCGAGCGGTTCTAGGCGCTACAGTCTGGAACCGCGCGACCGCTACGGTCGCAGGTTCGAATCCTGCCTCGGTCATGGTTGTGTGTGGTGCCCTTAGGTTAGTTAGGTTCAAGTAGTTCTAAGTTCTAGGGGACTGATGACCTTAGAAGTTAAGTCCCATAGTGCTCAGAGCCATTTGAATCATTTTTGAGCCTATTCTGGAGCACTGAAATGCAAAATTCGTACCTTCCGTTACGTCGAAATTGCTTCAGTAATTCCAGCTTGTAAGGATTCGTATGTAGAGCATCGTTTCAGAACACGCCACTTCCGAGGGCTCCGTGTGACCTCATCTCGGATACGCTCGACATTTTAACCAGATGTGCGTGGCCGACATTGCGTATGAAACCGACTCTCAAGAATTTTGTATGCCAGTCATAAATATTCTTGTGCGAAGGCGGCTTCATGCTGAATCGAATACGGAATGCACGCTGCACTTGAACAATGCACTGACTTCGAGTGAAAGATCCGTACCCAAAAACTGGAAAGTTGTACAGGTCACACCAATATTCAAGAACGAAATTAGAATTATATATTAATATACCTTCAGCTGCTGACTGGCGTTGATATATATCAAAGGGGACATGTGAAAATGTGTGCTCCAACCGGAACTCGAACCTGGGATCTCCTGCTTACAGGGCATACGTTCTATCCTTCTGAGCCACCCACATTCTCACCGTATATGTCCACGCACTACATTCGTAGTGTACCTAGCCAACACACTCATTACTCGTGGACGACAATCTTATCATGTTCCGTAAGAGTTCGGGTAATATGTGGGTCTCGCGGGAGGCGTGCGCGAGATAGTCCCTGCAGTCGCACTATCATGTGTGCCCTCGGTGGACGAGATGGGTAGTGCGTCTGCTCTGTGAGCAGGAGATCCTGGGTTCGAGTTCCGGTCAGGGCACACATTTTTTTCTGTCCACGTCGATATATATCAACGCCCGTCAGCAGCTGAAGATATTAATATATAATTCTAATTTTGTTCTAGACGCCTGCAGGTCATCAATGGTGTTTGTTCTCCAGATGTCCGAAAGAACAGACACCATATACATGTAAGCATATAATATTCAAGAAGGTCAGTGTGCCGTCACATGTCCGATGCCTTTGAATGCCGCGCGCAACCTTCCCGCGCCGGTGCTACAGTGTGGTGCAACCAATGCCATCCAGATGTCGCCCTCTGCCGACTGCCAAGAGAGATGGTCGGAGAACGGTTGCAACCAGGCAACGAGACGACGAGCGGAGCCCCGGTCTGCGTCAGTCTGCTACACGACATGTTCCGGGAAGAAGATGCCTTTGGTCGGTGTTCAAAAATGGTTCAAATGGCTCTGAGCACTATGGGACTCAACTGCTGCGGTCATTAGTCCCCTAGAACTTAGAACTACTTAAACCTAACTAACCTAAGGACATCACACACATCCATGCCCGAGGCAGGATTCGAACCTGCGACCGTAGCATTTGGTCGGTGTCGGTGACACCGTGGATAGTACCGATCATTAACCTTTTTGAGTTATAGTGTGCTGTCGTTGATTGGAATGGTCGTCGCCCAGGGCTCTGAATACCTGGTGTGGTCTGTGTGGCTCAGCTGTTGCGTATATTTAAGTAAGAGAACTCTGCGGGAGGGGAGTACTCATATGTACTGTATTCAGGTGGCTATTTTCGTGTCCCTTCCAGAGACAAATTCTGATAGTTGTGTTTTCTTTTGTAATTGTTTGCATTGGGCAAAAATAGACGAATGAGGAACTGCTGTAATTGTGATAAGATGATCGCATGTGTTATATTCACTTCTGGTCGTAAAGTTTTTCTTGGCCAAGGTACCACGTTAAATTAAATTAAACAATTCAATGTGAAGTTTTTTGACATACTGTTTTAAATCCATTATTTTGTGTTGTTTTTAAAAGTTTGGTTTTAAGATTATCAGTTGATTTTACTGTATGGTTATTTACAATAAAATTAGCTTAGAACTGCTATATTGCGCCGACCTCCTCACCCCCAGCCCTTCCACTTAATGCTCTGTTACACTGGTTGTGGTGTGAGGACGTGCAGGTGGTACGAAGTATATTATTTTTTTAATGGCAGTTCACTAAGATTGAACTGTATTATATTTTGTAAAGCCGATAGTACTTTGGTTTTGTATAGTTTCAGCATGGCAGCCAGAGAAGTGATTGGGGTGTTGGAGTTGAGGAAGGAGGAACTATTATATGAAGTAAGTGTACGGGGCGCCGATACCTCGGGGTGTGTGGCCGCGTTAGCGCGACGGCTGCGGGAAGTTGTTGACCGTCCGGTTGTACCGCCGCAGCTGGGGGAAAGTGAGGTGAGTGACGCCATATCGAGCATTAAGTGTGCACTACGCGAGTTACATACAGTCAGTAGTTTCCTTCTTTGAATTCAGTGAGCCGTTACGCTCACAGATTAATACACTATGTTGGTAGGGCACAGGATCTGTGTACTGTCATCTCATCCAACACCCAGTGTAAAGAATTGTCTGAAAAGTTAAACGCATTATTAAGACGTACCCATGGGTTTTAGTACGTGGAGGAAACGCCATGGATGGGGAATTATCTCAGCCGACCTTAGGACAAGTTGCGAGAGAGGCCCCTTCTATATTGTCACGTAGAATAAGGTGTAATTAGATGAATGACGAACACTAACTTCACTTAACAGAGGTTTTTACAGCACTTGCACATACAAGAGCGCGGAGGGAACTGCCTCCAGCCAGAACACATACGGTATACAGGGTGTTACAAAAAGGTACGGCCAAATTTTCAGGAAACGTTCCTCACACACAAAGAAAGAAAATATGTTATGTGCACATGTGTCCGGAAACGCTTACTTTCCAAGTTAGAGCTCATTTTGTTAATTCTCTTCAAATTACATTTATCATGGAATGGAAACACACAGCAACAGAACGTACCAGCGTGACTTCACTTTGTTACAGGAAATGTTCAAAATGTCATCCGTTAGCGAGGACACATGCATCCACCCTCCGACGCATGGAATCCCTGATGCGCTGATGCAGCCCTGAAGAATGGCGTATTGTATCACAGCCGTCCAAAATACGAGCACGAAGAGTCTCTACATTTGGTACCGGGGTTGCGTAGACAAGAGCTTTCAAATGCCCCCATAAATGAAAGTCAAGAGGGTTGAGGTCAGGAGAGCGTGGAGGCCATGGAATTGGTCCGCCTCTACCAATCCATTGGTCACCGAATCTGTTATTGGTGCATCCGGATACAGAAGAAGAAGAAGAAACCGAATCTGTTGTTGAGAAACATACGCACACTTTGACTGAATGTGCAGGAGCTCCATCGTGCATGAACCACATGTTGTGTCGTACTTGTAAAGGCACGTGTTCTAGCAGCACAGGTAGAGTATCCCGTATGAAACCATGACAACGTGCTCCATTGAGCGTAGGTGGAGCAACATGGGGTCAAATCAAGACATCAAACAATGCCTGCCCAAACGTTCACAGAAAATCTGTGTTGATGACGTGATTGCACAATTGCGTGCGGATTCTCTTCAGCCCACATATGTTGATTGTGAAAATTTACAATTTGATCTCGTTGGAATGAAGCCTCATCGGTAAAGAGAACATTTGCACTGAAATGAGGATTGACACATTGTTGGATGAACCATTCGCAAAAGTGTACCCGTGGAGGCCAATCAGCTGCTGATAGTGCCTGCTCACGCTGTACATGGTACGGAAACAACTGGTTCTCCCGTAGCACTCTCCATATAGTGACGTGGTCAACGTCACCTTGTACAGCAGCAATTTCTCCAACGCTGACATTAGGGTTATCGTCAACTGCACGAAGAATTGCCTCGTCCATTGCAGGTGTCCACGTCGTAGTAGGTCTTCCTCAGTCGCGAGTCATAGGCTGGAATGTTCCGTGCTCCCTAAGACGCCGATCAATTGCTTCGAACGTCTTCCTGTCGGAACACCTTCGTTCTGGAAATCTGTCTCGATACAAACGTACCGCGCCACGGCTATTGCCGCGTGCTAATCCATACATAAAATGGGCATCTGCCAACTCCGCATTTGTAAACATCGCACTGACTGCAAAACCACGTTCGTGATGAACACTAACCTGTTGATGCTACGTACTGATGTGCTTGATGCTAGTACTGTAGAGCAATGAGTCGCATGTCAACACAAGCACCGAAGTCAACATTACCTTCCTTCAATTGGGCCAACTGGCGGTGAATCGAGGAAGTACAGTAAATACTGTCGAAACTAAAATAAGCTCTAACATGTAAATTAAGCGTTTCCAGACACATGTCCACGTAACATCTTTTCTTTATTTGTGTGTGAGGAATGTTTCCTGAAAGTTTGGCCGTACCTTCTTGTAACACCCTGTATATGTAGTTACAGAACATTCCAGTATAATGATTCCTGACATTTGTGAGTACTTTTAGAATGTCCTCGAACCGAATATAGAAATTAAAATTTTACACTTCAATTGAATTTTGAACTCACGTCTCTCAATTCAATAGTCCAGTATTATAACCGCTACACTACAGTCACTGTACTACTCAGCTCCTTCTGCGACATTGCTCTCTCTTTAAGAGAACAACTTGTGAGTGTTATGTCTTCCTAGTCCCGGAACAAGTCATCGGTCCTGCATACTCCGACTCCCGATGACTCATGTTCGCCCTGGTGGCGATCTTCTTAGAACATCCCTTGCCGCTACGTTCTTCGTCACCTTTCTGCTTGTCGCCTGTCGCCGGAGCTTCGAATTTACCCTCGGTTTCATGATCCTTACAGGTCTTCATTCGAAAGACGCGGACCATATCTCTGATCTTTCGTCGTCGATGGTCGGGGTCGAAATCTTCAGCTTCATAAATAACATCAGACAACTGTCATACAACCTTATAAGGTTCAAAGTAGCGCCTGAGGAACTTCTCAGGGAAACCAACCATCCAAACAGGAATGAAGATCCAGACGAGGCCACCGGGCTGGTAGTACTGTAGTACTCATATATACTGTATTCAGATGGTTATTTTCGTGTCCCTTCCAGAGACAAATTCTGATAGTTGTGTTTTCTTTTGTAACTGTTTGCATTGAGCAATGATAGACGAATGAGGAACTGCAGCAATTCTGATAAGATGAGCACATGTGTTATATTCAGTTCTGGCTGTAAAGTCTTTCTTGGCCAAGGTACCACATTAAATTTAATTATCAATTCATTGTGAAGTTTTTTTGACGTACTGTTTTAAATCAATTATTTTGTGTTGTTATTAAAAGTATGGTTTTAAGAGTATCATTGGATTTTACTATATGGTTAGTTACAATAAAATTATGCTTAGAACTGCTATATTACGCCTACCTCCTCACCTACAGCCCTTCCACTTAATGTTCTGTTACAGTCAATATGAGTAATCCACTAAATTTTAGGGCAATGCCATTAACGTCGATATGCAGCAGGATTTAACAACATGTGTTGTGTATCAACAGCACGAATTACCCTGAAAAGAACCGTCTATTGGTACATAGTCAACAAGAATTTAGAAAACATCGTTGGTGTAAAACACAACTAGCTCTATCCTTACACGAAGTGCTGAGTGCTACCGACAAGGGATTTGAAATTGGTTCCGTATTTCTAGATTTCAAGGCTTTCGACACCGTACCTCACAAGCGACTTGTAATCAAGTTGCGTGCTTAGGTCACTGGATTCGTGGTTTCGTGAATAGAGAGCTCACATTTTGTAGTAACTGACGGAAAGTGGTTGAGTAAAACAGAAATGATTTATGTCGTTTCCCATGGTAGTGTTATAGGCTCTCTGCCTTTCCTTATGTATACAAATGATTTAGGAGACAATTTGAGCAGCAGTCCTAGGATGTTTGCAGATGATGCTGCCGTTTAGCTACTAGTAAAGTCATCAGAAGATCAAAACCAAATGATAACAAGTTACAAAATACATCTGTATATTGCGAAAATCGGCAGTTGACTCTAAATAATGAAAAAATGGTTCAGATGGCTCTGAGCACTATGGGACTCAACTGCTGTGGTCATCAGTCCCCTAGAACTTAGAACTACATAAACCTAACTAACCTAAGGACATCACACACATCCATGCCAGAGGCAGTATTCGAACCTGCGACCGTAGCAGTCACGCGGTTCCAGACTGAAGCGCCTAGAACCGCACGGCCACATCGGCCGGCAAATAATGAAAAGTGTGAGGTCTTCCACATGAGTGGTAAAAGGAATCCGTTAGACTTCGGTTACACGATAAATCAGTCAAATCTCAAGTCCGTAAATTCAAGTAAATGCCTAAGAATTACAATTACGAACAACTGAAATTGCAAAGAACACACATAAAATGCTGTGGGGAAGGCGACTCGAAGACTGCGTTTTATTGGCTGAGCACTTAGAAAATGCAATAGATCTCTTACAGAGACTGCGCACACAATGCTTGTTCATCCTCTCTTGGAGTACTGATGTGCAGTGTGGGATCCTTACCAAATAGGGTTAACGGTTTACGTCGAGAAAACTCAAAGAAGGTTAGCACGTTTTGTATTACAGATAAATAGAAGTGTCAATGACGCGGTACTGGAGTTGGGGTGGACTCCATTAAAACGAAGACGTTTCTCGTTGCGATGGAAGCTTCTCACGAAAGTTCAATCACGAAATTTCTCCTGCGAATGCGAAAATAGTTTGTTGACGCCGAGCCACGTAGGGACAAACGATCATCATGATAAATTAAGGGAAACCAGAGCTCGCATGGAAAGATATAGGTGCTCGTTTTATCCGCGCTTTTAGAGAGGGAAGTTATACAGTTACTGTGAAGGTGGTTCCACGAACCCTCTGCCAGGCACTTAAGTGTGATTTGGGGAGAGCCCATGCAGATAGAGTTGTGGATGCAGATGAAATTTCAACATACAAAATGGTTTCTCTTGTGGTGTAGTCGCCATTTTGCTGCAATCAATAGCGCAATTCTGTCAAAAGTTTTGAACCTTCCTCTTCCCTGTGACGCGCGGAATGTGTTTCTACATTTTAGTTTGTCTGTAACAATCGAAAAGTATTCTTTCTTTCTGAATCACATGGTGTAGTAAATGTTCAATAGTAGTTTGCACTGAGGCTATTGGAAAATTTTACCGAAATACAATGTCTTCTAAAGCCTAGATGGCTGCTCATTCAATAGCAGAATTCCGTTTATCCTTGCGGATATTTGAGGGTTGTGTCGTATACGTATTTGTAAAGTATAGACGAGCACGATGGATGCTTAATGTTTTGTGATGATGACGATGAAAGAAGGGAGAGGATGAGATCCGGCGGTGATATCCAACCTACATCAAGAGGGCCTGCTTGCCTATCGTCTCCATCCAACGGAGGGTTAACGGTCAACAGTATCACATTTTCTCACGTCATGATGGACTGCAGAGAGGTTCGGAATTTAATCCAGGAGACTGGAGCATAGACTGGTTATCGGTAGCTACACGCTACACGCTGCCATCTCTCCCTCGCATGTCGGCGAAATACTGACCGTCTAAATTTCATATACCACCATGATTCGAACAGGCTTACCTCTGAGAGGAACGCAGCCGCACAGACGTGCGTCATAGCTTCTCGGCTATCGAAGCAGTAACTAACTAACAATGAAGACATTCTAACTTAGAGCCATGAAACATTGTGCTACCAGTGGCAATTGAACGACTACATTTGGAGTAGTCAGCGATTACCCTTTTCCCTAGTCTACTTGAAAGACTGCAACCTCGTTAGACAGCCATCATAATGCTGTCGGATTCTAAATCGTGGCCGTACCTACGTGCACATTGCATACTACGATCTTTTCACAAACAGTCAACATTTGAACACGAGTACATAGCTTGTACAAAGTTCAGTGAGTAGTCTCAAAAATTAAAGGAAACACGAGTTACAAACCAAGTACAATTAGTGGCCTTCAAAGCAATTAACATTAGCTACAACACGCTTGTGACATTGTTGATAGACCTGTTGAAAACAGTCAACTAACACTTCTTGTGGAATCGGTCGAAGCACCATGGTATACTATGACTTACAAAAATTAATACAGAGAGTGGCAAATGTACTAAAGAAACAGGTCTTCTAAACAGCATATAGAATTGTGCAAACTTCCCAATATAATTTAAACCAACCAAAAAATCAAGAGGGACACAGTTCATGGATCAGGTATCTAAAAACTTGAGTGTCAAAGTTGTGATGCTGTATATATTGGCATGACATTTTAATACTTGGTAGCCGGCTGGAGTAGCCGTGCGGTTCTAGGCGCTACAGTCTGGAGCCGAGCGACCGCTACGGTCGCAGGTTCGAACCCTGCCTCGGGCATGGATGTGTGTGATGTCCTTAGGTTAGTTAGGTTTAAGTAGTTCTAAGTTCTAGGCGACTGATGACGTCAGAAGTTAAGTCGCATAGTGGTCAGAGCCATTTGAAGCAATACTTGTAGAAAGAAAAACTGGGTATTGGATATATGAAACAATCCATTCCACATTTGCAGAACACGTAAAACATCACGTCCACTATCCTACAAACATCGAAAAAGATATGAAAAATCAGGTTAAACAACTACAACAAATGCTTTCTACAAATGTGGGAAAACTACCACTTCAGCTAATCATTGCTGAGAGCAAACGTGTGATGGAAAACCAGATACACATCAATACCGAATCTGCTAAATATAATAAAAGAAATAATATAAAAACGTTCCACTTTAAAAAAGATCCAACCACACCTCATCGTACCAAAACAAACACCAGTTCATACACACAACACAAGCACACACCGGTTCCCAAAACTCCAGAAGATAACGTTCATGTTGGATATTGTATCACAGACACACTGCCTTTGACTGGTCGGAGGTGTAACTAAACCCATCGGAAGATATAAACAACCATGCATGAGCAGCGCCTATTAGATGGAAGGGGTCCGACAGCAGAAAAGTTCTAGTCATTCCATTAGGAAGGAGGTACACGGCTCGTGTTGTCTGTAGTTCAACCATGCCTAGAGGCCAGTGCCGCTGTTCGATTGTGTCCGCATTGTTACTTTGTGCCAGGAATGGCTTTCAACAAGGGAAGTGTCCTGGCGTCTCGGAGTGAACCAAACCGATGTTGTTCGGACATGGAGGAGATACAGAGAGACAAGAAGTGTCGATGACATGCCGCCCAAGGGCTACTACTACAGTGGATGCCCGCTACTTACGGATTATGGCTCGGATGAACCCTGACAGCAACGCAACCATATTGAATAATGCTTTTCGTGCAGCCACAGGACGTCATATTACGACTTAAACTGTGTGCAATAGGCTGCATGATGCGCAACTTCACTCCGACGTCCATGGCGAGGTCCATCCTTACAACCACGACACCATGCAGATGCGCCCAACAACATGCCGAATGGACCGCTCAAGATTGGCATCACGTTCTCTTCACCGATGAGTGTCGCATATCGGAGACGTGTTTGGACGCAACCTGGTCAGGCTGAACGCCTTAGACACGTTGTCCAGCGAGTGCAGCAAGGTGGAGGTTCCCTGCTGTTTTGGGGTGGCTTTATGTGGGGCCGATGTACGCCGCTGGTGGTCATGGAAGGCGCCGTAACGGCTGTACGATACGTAAAGCCATCCTCTAACCGATAGTGCAACCATATCGGCAGAAAAATGGTGAGTCATTCGTCTTCATGGGCGACAATGCGCACCCCCATCGTGCACATCTTGTGAATGAATTCCTTCAGGATAGCGACATCGCTCGATTAGAGTGGCCAGCATGTTCTCCAGACATGAACCCTATCGGACGTGCCTGGGATAGAAAAAGGCTCTTTTATGGACGACGTGACCCAACAACCACTGTGAGGGATCCACGCCGAATTGCTGTTGAGGAGTGGGACATCTGAACCAACAGTGCCTTGATGAACTTGTTGATAGTATGCCACGACGAATACAGGCACGCATCATTGAAAGAGGACGTGCTACTATTAGAGGTACCGGTGTGTACAGCAATCTGGGCCACCACCCCTGAAGGTCTCGCTGTATGGTTTTCCAACACGCAAGTGTGGTTTTCATGAGCAATAAAAAGCGTGAAAGTGATGTTTATGTTGACCTCTATTCCAATTTTCTGTACTGGTTCCGGAACTCTCGAAACCGAAGTGACACGAAGTGTATGTACACACTTCCGCAGTACTATCAAACAGAAAACGACACGACCGTTTTTTTTCCATCCTACGGAATTCCGAACCTTTGCTCCATCTTTAACGAGCCGATCGTGGTCGAGAAGTTAGCCATGAACTTACATCCTTTTTCCAACTCTAATTGGTCTTTCTGCCCAGTTGTAGGTAGTAAATTAATTTTGTGTGAAAAGTGTCACCTAAACCTATCTAACACGCTTCGACCACTAGTTCTTTATCGTGTCTCACACGATCGTGAAATATTCCTGTCATTGTTCACTGTCGCAAGTACATCGGAAAACGTCTCACAGATAACAGTAACTTCTGGGGGATAACTTCTGCTGCAAAAAACCGGGCGCAGAAGTTATTAGTTCATTTGCTCCGGCCGCCGGCCAAACTCGGGAAGACAAATGTTGTTTACTCTTTGTTCCGCCGCTGCAGTTTGGCAAACAAGTGGCTCGGGGAGCCAGCGGCTCCGGGCCGGGCATCGCGGCGGTGCAAACTTGCGGTGAATTAAAACTTCCGGCTCGCAGACTCTCGCCACCAAGTTATAGCGCACTTCTCCCCCAAGAATATCTGTTTTGTGTGTCCACTGTCGGCCGGTCCGCTGATGATGCACTGCGTGAAGAGCACGAGACGTCAATGTCGTCAGCTTCTCTGTACTTCTTATGTAAATTATCGTTCATGACGTTCCACACATATAAATATGCTGCTCTTAAGAAATACATTCTATTTATAATTTTTGAGGACATTTCTCTTGGAGAAAGATGGTTTTTTAATACTTAAAATGAACATGAATAGTCACAGCCCCAAGAAACTTGTTTTATTGCGAGGTTACCAGTTTCTGTCCGTTTTAGACCATTTTCAGACCTGCTATAACTGGAGACTCACACCACTGGTGGCCGGCGCACACGGCCGCACTCCAAGCTGGTGCGACGCTTCTAAAACTATGATGGGTCTGAAGATGGTCTAAAACAGACCGAAACCGGTAACCTCGTAATAAAACAATTTTCTTACGGTTGTGACCGTTCATGTTCTTTTTACATTCTTCATGTTGATTTTACATTCCATTTGTTTTTTATTTTCTACCAACTCCTCTGTTTTACGCTTCGGCAACGTTCAATGTAGAGAGCGTCTCTTTACCGACAGAGAGTGTAGACACACCTAATTCGCTCACTAGCAACCATAACAAGTCCAACTTAAAAGAGGCAGATTCTGTTGCTTCGGAAGCATCGTATTCCATTGCATACTAGCGTGTAAAACTTAAAGGTGAAAGTAATTTTCGAATTATGTCGTAACCTCCTCCTTCCTAATCGACCTAATGGACTGCGATGTAACTGAACGTGATCACATATAGTCCATTAAATTTCGGACATGCAGCCGTGCAAATAAAATTTCCTCCACTGATATTTCGGCCGCGTATCGTCCGGCCATCCTCAGAGTGAGTCACAAGACTGACGACAAGATTCCAAGCGCAGCCTTATATGCTCCACCGCGGCGGTACTGCGCATGCGGGTAACAGATGCTGGTCGGCGGCAACGAAATACGCTTACACGTGCGCCGCCTGTGGCTAAGGCGTACAGACATTCGATTCGCTTGTCGATATATGATAGGCGGCGGTGACACCATGACGACTTCTCTGCAGTTTAATTACCCCAAGAGCCGGATTCTATGCTTTGTCCAAATTAAAACCATTATCTCTATTTATTAAGTTACTAGCTAACCTAATCTCTATAGCTTCCTTGAAGACAGATTACCAAAAGGAAGAGGTGGATGTTAAAATCTTCACATCACTGTAGTTCATGGAATGCCCTGTATCAATACAATGTTCGGCCACAGCTGACTTGTCTGGCTGTAATAAGCGTGTGTATCTACGATGCTCCACACATCTCTCATGAGCGGTGCGTCTTGTTTGATCTATGTAAGACACTCTGTGATTGCTTGGAAAGGAAAGGGACCCTGCCTGGTAATAAAGGCTGAACATAATGTCAACACTGGTGCCCTACAAGTTTTAATTATTGCAGGTTATTATTGAGGTTAGTCTGCATCTGTGAAAGAAAAAAATCGCTGGATAATGCCTATATAGGTTCATAACTTTTCACTTGACAGTCTTACGATTTTGTAACTGTGCGGACGACGAAATATGTATCCGACCACAATGCTGAGCTGCTGCTGTTGCTGCTGTTTGAGGACCCCGAGTCGCCTTTAGAGCCACGGATAAGAATGGGACAGGCAGTAGTTAGAACTGCAGCTTCCTCAGCCTGTCCGCTCCTACCGTGCTCTCAATACTCGTAGTTTAACGAATTAGGCACCCCTACACTGGCGCGATCATGGCTGCATCCCGAGTCTGCAGGAGCGACCAACAAACACTTCCGGATTCTTTCATGACTAGGTGTTCTGTTTCCTCTCTACTCGCAACGTGACCGATACTCTCCGTAAGCAAAAATAAACAACGGCACAGCTACCATCATTTCGTCGTTGCTACCGATACATTTAAATAAAGTCCCGTTGGCCATTACCCAGAAATTTTCATTATATTTACAATCACTTATATGCAGTCAGAAATAAATATACTACTACATCGATTACGTATTAAATGTAATAAAGCTCACAGATTCAGAATCAAAAATACAGTACAATTTACTAACGGATATTAAACGACGAAAAAATTTCAATGGTGTCGAAGGTATTTTATCTGCTACCTAACAAAGCTTGACGGAACTTGGACCACACAAAAAATAAACTCCTGTTATTATATAGTACTGATGGTAATCGGAAGTAATACGTAATAAGACGAACGGAAATGGCAGTTTTACTCAAAGACAATAATTACACTGAACAACGTTACAAAAGGCGGGTCATGATGTTTGGCTATGAGCACTATCGGACTTAGATCTCAGGTCATCAGTCCCCCAGAACTTAGAACTACTTAAACCTAACTAACCTAAGGACATCACACACATCCATGCCCGAGGCAGGATTCGAACCTGCGACCGTAGCGGTGGTGCGGTTCCAGACAGAAGCGCCTAGAGGCGCAGTGGTTAGACACTGGACTCGCATTCGGGAGGACGACGGTTCAATCCCGCGTCCGGCCATCCTAACTTAGGGTTTCCGTGGTTTCCCTAAATCACTCCATACAAATGCTGAGATGGTTCCTCTGAAATGGCACGGCCGACTTCCTTCCAGGTTCTTCCCTAATCCGATGAGACCGATGACCACGCTGTCTGGTCTCCTTCCCCAAAACAACCAACCAACTAAGAAGCGCCTAGAACCGCTCGCCCATCAGCGGCCGGCGGCATGGTGTTTAATAGGGTGTGTGACTACCATGGATGGCAGTTCTTGATTCTGTAATCTGCTCCCACGCTGCCCACAAGGTTGGTAACCAGTAGTTCTGGTACGGCGTTCAACTTCTACACCACCGCGGTTGAAAGTGCTGGATGGTCGTTGGTGTGTGTGGCGTGCTGCATCCTACACGTGCGCGATAGCATTGATAGTCGGGAAAACTGGCTGGCCACTCCGCTCAGCGAATACGCTCTAGTGACAAGAGCTGCTCCAGCTGCACTGTTCTATACGGTCGCACATTGTGTACCATAAAAATGAAGACAGGGCCTAATGCACCACTGAAAAGACGAACTCAGTGTGTAACACTACTGGCTACTATTAAAATAGTAATATGCCGACAATGTTATTCCTTTGAAAAGATACTTCTTTCACCGTGATGGTCCATAATGGAAAGATATCGGACTAATTTAATTTGTGTGTATAAAATTTTCAACATATCATTCTTGCTCAAAGGTTTTTCACTCTCTTTCTCCACCGTATCTCCACGTTCTGATTCTATCTCAGGTTTCTCGATCGGTTTTTTCTCTGTGATGAACTGAACATATCAGCCGATTCAAATGCATTATCATTATCTACCACGTCACCTTTCTCATTTGTTCCGGTCTTTGGTTCCTGTTTTTTATGTGACAGGCTCTTATCTGAATCTGATAATTTACATAAGCGTGATGTGCTACATAAGTCAATTGCCGTTCTGTGGCGCTGCCTCTGTACACATTAAAGTAGCTACTATCGGGCTCTATGATGTTTCTCGGTATGCCCTGTAATATCTCTTTCAGTTCGCTTTGATCTGCTACTGTTTTTGTAGCCATATACTATTAAATATAAATTCGTAAAATCTCGTAATATTTGCTATTATTTGTTTTATTGAATTCAATGGAAGTTCGTGCCATTGGGCATTTAGTGCTCGTAATACTTTTTTTGCGCTTAGTACGTATCCTACGATCTGTATTTTACTGTATGTGTCAAGGTGGTGGATAATTTCCTTCTTGGTTACTCAGTAACGAAAACGCTCAAGCTTACGTCACATATCGTGGCTACCACTCATGGGTCTGTGTTATCTCCAATCCTCTTTAACATTTATGTTAATGATACGCCATTCATCCCACACTGCCACCTGGCGCAATGTACCAATGATTATGGTGCTGTATATGGCCGGCCGCAACAAGGCGGCAGGTGGATGTGACAGTGGAGTTGTTCAAAAAAGATTTCCCTCAATGGTGCCAAAACTACGGCAGTCTACTTCATCAAACGGCGTCCAACCCTCCGCCACTATTGCAGGAGTCCGTGTCTCATGGTCCCCTGATACCAAATATCTAGGTGTCCGGATGGATAAAATACTGCTCTTCCATTGACATGCAGAATAATTCACCCAAAAAAGGACAGAAGCTGACAAAAGCGCTGTACCCAATGTTCAACAGCAGGGAACTGAACCTCGACACCAAGCTCCGACTGTACTGGGTGGTTGTCCACCCTTCCCTCACCTATGGCTCCAACGCGTGGAACACGATTAGTGCCTCCCGGATGAAGACCCTCCAGCACCTGCAGAATAAGGTTCTTCGTTGGAGCCTGCACGCCCTTCCCCTCATGAGGGTAGCTACCACCCACGAAGAAACAGATGTTTTCATCCTGAACACACCCATTCGAGAGAAGACAAGGTCTCTATGGCAAAGTGAATGCCCTGCACGAAATAGTCTCTGGCTTACAACACATTGGCAACACAACTGCCCGTCACTAGCACCACCACCCTGTTTCTCTCACCATCCTCGAGGAATCAGATTCCACTAACGAAGGGTCAGTCTTGATACGACCACTCGATATGTGTCGGCCCTCGTGCGACCACCAGTATCAGTACCTACGTAGTCGTGATACCTGTTGCCTGCTACATTGAAAGCCGGCCGCAGTGGCCGAGCGGTTCTAGGCGCTTCAGTCTAGCACCACACGACCGCTACGGTCGCAGGTTCGAATCCTGCCTCGGGCATTGATTTGTGTGATGTCCTTAGGTTAGTTAGGTTTAAGTAGTTCTAAGTTCTAGGCGACTGATGACCTCTGATGATAAGTCCCATAGTGCTTATAGCCATTTGAACGTTTTTTTCTTTTTTTTTTTTGGCTGCATTGAACTTCGGAGGGTGGTATGGGACATCAAGTGCCACAGCCACATTTTAGACATAAATTTACTGTGTAAGAACCTAACGAATGTTCTGTCACACGGCACAACGTATAACTCTCTTCCTCCACCAGGAAAACTAATCCCGTCACGGGAAAAGCCACGTATAACACTACTGGCTACTATTAAATTAGTAATATGCCGATAATGTTATTCCTGTGAAAGGATACTTCTTTGAACGTGATCGTGGGTGACGGAAAGATGTTGGAGTAATTTTATTTCCCTATGGATTTCTATTGAAAGGAAGCAGTAGCAAAACAAACGGGAACTGAACCAAAGTTCTAGTACTAAGCAAGTAAACTGTAATTACGTTAAAGGAAACGGTTGCCAGCCTAATTAGGCAAAGTTTTACCCAGTACTAGCATGGTCCATAAAGGAAGTTAACTATTAGGATTGACTTTACTTTGTTGAACTTCTGTTTTGCGGATAAGATAAAAGACAGTACACCGATTTAATAAGTAATGTACCAGTGGTTTGACTTGAACTGCATGGGAGCTGTATTAATGCATTTAGGGTCCAACTGGCTGTCAGTAACACTTAGTATCTGTACATTATAGTAAGAAGATAACGATAATTATAGCTAAATGACTACACATGGTGCAGCACTGCTGACTTGGCATGGCGGTTCTTTTGTCAGTTTAATTATAGGCAATTACTACTACTAAAATAGCTATGAAGTAATTGTATTTCTCGTACTGATTACTATTTGCATTCTCAAGGACTGTTGACTTCTCAATTCTAACTAGCCAAACCGGAACATGTGACACCTGAATGTAGTACCGTTTGAATATTTGTATCCAGTTGCTTATTCTTGACTCAACTAGTAGCGTGGGCACCCAGAAACTAATTTCTCGGTGGACTCAGATCGAGGCTGAACACTTTAGTTACAAGACAATATGGGAAACACTGTTAAGTACATAAATATTATTTCAATAAGAGAAATCATTGAACTGAATACTTTAAATCTTCTATTAATAATCGTACATTGATGAAAGTTTAACTGTCCATTTATGAAAACTACGTGCAGTGTTTCAAAAGTTATACTCTCAAAATAATAATGTACTTTACATCTCCGCAAAGCTTATTAAATTTTATTAAGGACGATAATTGCTTTTCAGTTCAGTAAAATAGGATACTCAGATTCATCGTAGCTCTTGGGACAGGACCCTGTGTAGGTAAATGACTGAGGATAAAATACGATGGCTCAACACAAACTTTACAGAACACAGAATTATTATTAAAAGCGAAACCACGTAACTGGTTCATGCAATTATACAGTCCTCAACTGATGATTTTAGATTAAGTTGGTGGCAGTGTCGATTTCCTGCGCTTTTCAAAAGAGGCTGAAAAACTACACATGGCTCTTCCTGGGTAACAAGCTCTGAATATTATCTTTTTAGATTCGTATTTTCATAGTAAAGAGGTAACCAAAGTATGCCATAAACAGTAAGCCGAATTACCTCCGAATCCGCTGCTGTATTGTATAATTTCGCAGTTCTTCTCGCCTCTTTCAGTTCACAAGATGTTCACCCTCTGCATGCTACCCACCGACTAACTCATGCCACACAGGAGCCTTGAAGTTCGACCGAAAAATCCACCATTCCTCTTCCCGCCTAGCCAGTTCCATTGCGGAGCAACTTCCCTCAAAATGTTACATGATTACAAGCCTACTTCTCTTATGAGTGAACAAGTATTAAAACTAATGTTTTACATTGTTTTACAGTACACTACATTTGAGATTATATCCATAGATTAATTACAATTACATAAATTACCATAAGTAATAAATAAAACAATTACTTTGATGTTATATCAAAGAGTACGGTTGTACATAAACCGCATTAAGTAGATAAGAGAATTACAAGTAATATCGCTAATAATGTTACAAGTGTCAAATTAACGTTGACCGATCAATTGTATCGTGTTTGTAGCTCAGTGCGTCTATACACTATTATGCCTCGCCGCAGAATAACACTCTGCGCATCAAAACAATCATTATCGACACTGTTCCTGGGTGGTTACGTGTTCCCACCTCTCGCTATCTGAGGGTACGTCCAGTATCACTACTCACACTAAATCTTCTCTCTTCCGAGGAGAGCACCCGATCCCACTTCTCATTGGTTCACCCCGTACTCTTGACACCAACGGGTGTCGCTTATGTGCGGGTGTCAATGGAACACAAGGTACTGGTCGTTCGGCAAAGGGACCACCCCCAAACAGTCGCCGAGCCCCTGTTATAGTGAGACTGTGTACCTTACAGTTCTCTTAAATGTCTGACGTGGCTCCCTTGTTGCCTGTTGCACACAGTAGCCGTCATCTGCTGTGGTCAACAATATCCCCTCCTTATGGCAGCATTGACGGTGGCTCGGAACTCTCCACATGCATATTTTGGGCTACACTCGTCACAGACCGCCCTTTTTCTAGAATCCCGACGATTCTTCCACGTGTGAAATGATGCAGATGTTGTCTGTGGGCCATGTTGTAACGAAGACCACCACCGCAGTGCACGGTAGCTGCTTGCTGTTTGACACACACACACACACACACACACACACACACACACACACATACACTCATACACACACACACACACACACACACACACACACACACACACACACACACACACACACACAGTCTCTTTTCCCGTTGCTTCAGCTATCTCGTGTTGCGAGGCCGGTCCCATTTGGCCCTATAGAAACGGTGACCTCACACCATGTTAATATGCACGACTGGGAGACCCTTGGCGTCTCGTTTGCAGTCGATCCATCGCTACTTTCACATCTTTGGTTCACTATCGCGCAGTGTGGCTAGGTGGCGCTCCGGAGCCGGGAGACAAGCGAACTACAAGCGCCGGAGAGTTGCCGTCGGGGAGTGAGGTGACTGCACCGTGCTAGGCAAGGCCGTTTACGAAGAAGTCCGTGTTGCACGCCAGTGGTAGCTCCACGGGCTGTGGGGCCTTATAGCAACTGTACCGTAGGACTGTTGATATTTTCAAAAATAAGGGGAATCTAATGTATCGATATTTTAAAAATATTCGGTCATTAGTATCGATATACACTCCTGGAAATTGAAATAAGAACACCGTGAATTCATTGTCCCAGGAAGAGGAAACTTTATTGACACATTCCTGGGGTCAGATACATTACATGATCACACTGACAGAACCACAGGCACACAGACACAGGCAACAGAGCATGCACAATGTCGGCACTAGTACAGTGTATATCCACCTTTCGCAGCAATGCAGGCTGCTATTCTCCCATGAAGGCGATCGTAGAGATGCTGGATGTAGTCCTTTGGAACGGCTTGCCATGCCATTTCCACCTGGCGCCTCAGTTGGACCAGCGTTCGTGCTGGACGTGCAGACCGCGTGAGACGACGCTTCATCCAGACCCAAACATGCTGAATGGGGAACAGATCCGGAGATCTTGCTGGCCAGGGTAGTTGACTTACACCTTCTAGAGCACGTTGGGTGACACGGGATACAAGCGGACGTGCATTGTCCTGTTGGAACAGCAAGTTCCCTTGCCGGTCTAGGAATGGTAGAACAATGGGTTCGATGACGGTTTGGATGTACCGTGCACTATTCAGTGTCCCCTCGACGATCACCAGAGGTGTACGGCCAGTGTAGGAGATCGCTCCCCACACCATGATGCCGGGTGTTGGCCCTGTGTGCCTCGGTCGTATGCAGTCCTGATTGTGGCGCTCACCTTCACGGCGCCAAACACGCATACGACCATCACTGGCACCGAGGCAGAAGCGACTCTCATCGCTGAAGACGACACGTCTCCATTCGTCCCTCCATTCATGCCTGTCGCGACACCACTGGAGGCGGGCTGCACGATGTTGGGTCGTGAGCGGAAGACGGCCTAACGGTGTGCGGGACCGTAGCCCAGCTTCATGGAGACGGTTGGGAATGGTCCTCGCCGATACCCCAGGAGCAACAGTGTCCCTAATTTGCTGGGAAGTGGCGGTGCGGTCCCCTACGGCACTGCGTAGGATCCTACGGTCTTGGCGTGCATCCGTGCGTCGCTGCGGTCCGGTCCCAGGTCGACGGGCATGTGCACCTTCCGCCGACCACTGGCGACAACATCGATGTACTGTGGAGACCTCACGCCCCACGTGTTGAGCAATTCGGCGGTACGTCCACCCGGCCTCCCGCATGCCCACTATACGCCCTCGCTCAAAGTCCGTCAACTGCACATACGGTTCACGTCCACGCTGTCGCGGCATGCTACCAGTGTTAAAGACTGCGATGGAGCTCCGTATGCCACGGCAAACTGGCTGACACTGACGGCGGCGGTGCACAAATGCTGCGCAGCTAGCACCATTCGACGGCCAACATCGCGGTTCCTGGTGTGTCCGCTGTGCCGTGCGTGTGATCATTACTTGTACAGCCCTCTCGCAGTGTCCGGAGCAAGTATGGTGGGTCTGACGCACCGGTGTCAATGTGTTCTTTTTTCCATTTCCAGGAGTGTATCTATATATATCGACGGAGAAAATACTTACGGTGGTGTCTATAAAAATACCGGATGACATTGTAAATATAGTGCCTGTTTTAGAGCTCTACCTTTAAGTATTAAACATTTGAATATTGATTTATTATTAGATATTCTGTGCACCAACGAGCTACAAGGCTGCCTTTCCCCCTTCACGAATTGAAAGCAAATCGATGCACGTTCACACTTGCCGATAACCACTTTACTGACAGTGGTAACTGCATGTGAGTGGCACAATAAAAGGTGTCCGATTGGTCTGTCGTCCGTGTTCATCACGTATCAGATTGTTCCGAAATACTTAATGTCGACTTTCCTGTATCTCATTGCTGACATCGCCAGTGATCTTACAGTTATTGTGTCAAAATTGCGTGGTGAACCGAAACGTTCCTGTTTCTGTTGGCAGCGCCGAGCGCCGATTATGTCAACATTTTCTTCCACTCGTCTCCGCCCACTGAAAAGACCAGTCTTGTCATTTATATTCCTGTTACGAATGCCAATGTGAAGAAATAGCACACCAGTTGCGTCAAAAATTGTGCTATTTGCTCACATCGGAAATATGGTTGTTCCATTCAGACCGTCACCCCCTCAAGTTCAATCAGACTTATTGTTTTGTGGCACATTTACTTGCTTCACACAGTCAAAGACAAAGATTGGGCGTGATGAAGACTCAAAAAGTAGTAAGACTTCTTCACAGAGTGAAGGTCCCATTACGATTTCAAAAGAACAGCTTCAAATATTTACCGAATATTGTGGAAGAAATATAGTATGAAATAAAAATATAGGAACTCGATATTGAAATTTTGGTATCGATTAATCGATATATAGAGTAAGAATATCCATGTTATGTCAATATCTTTGAAAAAATATCGATATATCGGCATTTTATCTACATACTTATCTTACAGTGGTCACGATCTTGGTGGTCGTGCTGCATTTTGGTTGCACGCAGGCCGACGGGCCAAAGTGATTTTGGTTGGGCCTTCTGTTTGTCTATTCAAGCCATATTTTAGGAGAACGAAGCCCATATTCTGGATACGAAGGTATTACTGTTCGGAACTCTAGATCCTGGTGCCGTAATTGCTTCCTATTGCATTCGTAGTGCCGCTCTGATGAGAGCTGGCTTGAGATTGTCAACTTTGGCTCCGGCTACGTGTAATGTGACATTGTTTAAATTTGCTTGGGTGTCATTTGCCTTAAATTCATCCATTTCTATGTACTGAAAAGTGATGGAAATCTTTGTGTCTTCTAGTATTGTCACGTGGACTGCTAAGGATAAACTATGGTTGTCACTCGACGGTTGTTCCGTTGGGTGTATCTGCCTGTTGTTTATTCGTGGGCTCGTTGCTAGACCTGTGGTAAACTGTAAGGTATTAAAGCTTAATTTACCTTGTTTTAAGTTTGAACCTTATTGGTACCATGCTGCGTACCATTGCAGAACTTGGTGATGTAAATTTGTGATCTAGATAATATTTTACTGCAAATTACATATTTAAGATTTCTGTAAATTTATTGCGCTCTCTAGTCAGAAGATTAATTGCATTTTATCGTGTTTGTAAGCTTGTTTACTTTATTCAGATTTCATCCTGGTAAGGCGCTGATATTTCGGGCCACTCCTTAAATTTGTCAGGCCCAAAATAGTTCCCTGGTGCAAGGATTATGTACAGAAGATTTAATATTCACGCTGTAGCTCAACTTTGGCCTACTCCTGTGCATAGTTAGCGCAAGTTTTCCCTCTTGTATCCCCACTAATAAGTTTTTGTTTCCTCCCATTGAAGAAAAGAAAACTGAAGATGTGTTGGATGACGATCAGTTTGGCGTTAGGAAAGGTAGAGGCACGGGAGAGGCAATTCTGACTTTGCGGTTGGTAATGAAAGCAAGACTAAAGAAAAATCAAGGAACGCTCAGGGGAATTTTCGAACTGGAAAATGCGTTCGACAATGTAAAATGGTGCAAGATGATCGAAATTCTAAAAATAGTAGGGGTAAGCTAGGGTACAGACGGGTCATATACAATATGTACAAGAGCCAAGAGGGAATAGCAAGAGTGGACGACCAAGAACGTAGTGCTCGGATTGAAAAGGGTGTGAGACAGGGATGCAGTCTTTCGCCCCTACTATTCAATCTGTACATCGAAGAAGCACTAATGGAAATAAAAGAAAGATCCAGAAATCGTATTAATATTCAAGTGATATGATTCGCTGATGACATTGTTATCCTGAGTGAAAGGGAAGAAGAATTATATGATCTGCTGAACGGAATGGACAGTCTAATGAGTACAGAATATGGACTGAGAGTAAATCGAAGAAAGACGAAAGTAATGAGAAGCAGCAGAAATTAGAACAACGGGAAACTTAAAGTCAGGATTGATGAACGTCAAGTAGATTAATTTAAGTGCCATGATTGATGTCACGTCGCCGGTGCCGGTCGATGCCTATAAAGATACTTATATCACTGCCACAGATTTCACTGACACAAGATCAGCCGGGCATGAATGGAGGGGGAAACGAAAGAACGCATGCCGAAACTCTGGCATTTTCATTGATTACCTGAAACAATGTGACCAACAGGTTAAAGCATGTTGGTCCAACCTTTGCAACGCAGTACAGTAACAGTTTTGAGTGGCGTGGGTTCGGCAAGTCCTCGATAGGTTTTCGGAAATATGTGGCAGCATATGTGTACGTACAGGTCACGCAATTACTGGAAATTACGGACAGGTGGTTTGTCTGCACAGACTAGGACTGTTGTTAGTTTTTAAAAAAAATCGGGAATTCGACAATTGATATTTAAAAAGAAGTAGCTATGTCGGTCCTAGATATATTGAAAAAAGAATCGATATATCTGCATATCGGAAAAAAGTATTGACGTACGGGGTTATAGAAATATCAGCTGTACATTGTAAATATACAACCGGTTTTAGACTGAGTGGTGAGAACATCATTAAACACTAAAGCTTGAACACTAAATTGCCATACACTAGTAAACAACTGAGTTTGAATATGGTGGACGGCTCATGGCCTTGATAATCTGCGGCAAGCAAAGGTCTCAATGGTACGGTTTATCGCCAGCACAGGCACAGTCATTAATTTCCACCCAAAATTTTCACCACTGAAATTAATGCACATGTACAGCAAAGTTGCGGCCAAGATCAATCATAACAAAGTAAAATGTACCAGTGCTCCATAAAACACCAACAGAAGAGGCACAGATATCTGGGCGCGAGCAATACTGACAGCAAAATTTTCCAGTAATGGTAAACAGGGAAGTACAAATCCAACGAAGGCCGTAGGAAGACACCTTCGGTACAGCTGTGTGATTACCACTACCCAAAAGGAGCGAATAGTCAACCTCATCACAAACATAAGTAACGGCCGCTAGAACCACTGCGCCCGAAATTCCACGCGTCATGCCCTAAAGCTTCACCCCTCCTGCCCTTTCTCACCTCACAATCCGCTACTGGCCTATTTTATAGCTCTCTGAGCCATTGATCATCTACGAGAGTTGCAAGCTGAATTCGCGCCGCCTATCGGGGTGGGGTGCCAGTGAAAGAAGGCACCACCAAGACAGAGTTAAAATGAACTGGAGCCGCCACAGCTTTGGAAGATGCTCACGACATTATCACGGACACCCAATCATTTTCGCCTTTTCAGAGATGCTCGCTCCTAGACGTCGGTCCATAACAGTCTGCCCTACGGCAATAGATTTCCCCATTTGCGGCCCGCTTCGTCGCTATAACGATTCCCATTTCGTTTATGTCCCACGAACATACTTTCCTTAGCGTGTTCCCTGCACGCAACATGATCAGGTGGCAATCCACCTTGCGAAGGACAGTGGTGACAATGTGACTGTCTGTAACTAGTGCAGTTATTTAAGCAAGTGCGTAATGTAGTTGCAGAAATTGTACCAGATTTAGTCATGAGTGGCTCAAGTCTACAGTGACGTTGTGCATGTCACGGTTTTACAGTTTAAGAATAAAAGAATCAATAAGTCACATAAACAGACATTTGCAATCTTACGGGTCTAGCTTTACGAAGATTTCACAGGTAGCTGGTCATGGCCTTAGACTAGGGACAATATCGGAATTTCCTGAAGTAATTTATGGTAACCACTGGAATGGAACTTCCGTCCTCTCGAATACAAATCCAGTATATTTACAAGAGGGCAATAACATTCGCATTATTCCTAATGTACAATATTGTTTTGCAAAGACAATAGAACGACAAATACTAAGAAAAACACTTTTATCCAAAACTGTATGTGCAGAAGCTCAAAAGAACTACGTTTATATTCCTCGAACGGATGACTCTCACTTGACCAAGAAAAGTTTCTATATCGTTAACAGGACCCAACAATCCAACATATGGCGACCCACTGGCAACTACACGGATTACAAATAGCCAGAAAATCAATACACATTATTTTATACACAAGAATGCCACTAGCAGAATTTGAAACTTAAAAACGCATTGCCTTAAGAAAGACGACGCGCACGAAGTTAAAGTTTTAGGAAGGCTTAATCTTGCGACCATGTGGTGTAACACTTACCCGGATATTCAAAGAAGGGTCTTTGGCAAGTGCAAAAGGTACTATAAGACTAACGTGCCGTGAAACAAGCTAATGTTACCCTGTGAGAGGATTTCGAAGTTTGACCGCGCGTGTATCTAATGGACAAGGGTACCGAACTAAAATTTCGAATTTGGAGAAATAACAGGAAAACCAAACGAGCTTTGATCTTGGGAGTCAACGAAAATGGTAAAATCATAAATGAATGAAAAAATGAATGGTTTCCAGCCCAATTAGGCACATTAATTTGGAGATATATATTTGAGAAAATTGAGTATTGGTTATTGAAGTTACTTTTGTTGAGATTCCCCTTTGAATAGCAAAAAGGATAAAAACTGGCACAGTGCACTCTGTACTGTATGCAGCAGAAGTTACCAATAACATACACACCAGTAAATTACTGGGAGCAAATTTGCACCAGGCTCTTACTAATCTCAGCCACATTCAAGAGTATTACTTAACCAAATACTGAAATGTCACTGCATGAAGTGCAGAACTACATTTGGACATGAAGGGCTTCTATCTTGACTGAGATGAAAAACACAAAGATGAATAACATCATAAATACACTGTTTAAGCTCCTATAAATATAGGTGTTTCCTTAGTAACAGTAATAGTTCAATTTTTTTCTTAATAGGTGAAAGATATGATGGGGACCCATAAACTCGCATAGTTTCACTATTCAAATTTCTTTGATTATTACAGTAGTGATGAATAACTCTAAAAGCTAATAATTCATTTAAATTATCTTGCAAAACAATAAAATACAATATTGGGCTCAATTAACTTCAAAAAACGAACCTTTCATTATGGATACCAAAAGTACTCCTTCTTTAAAAATGTGCATAATTTTTCTTCTAACAATACAGTAAAGATTTATTTGTACTAGAACTTTAATTACCTGCAAAGCAGGTATTCTTTACAATAATATTTACACAATTTTGCACTGTAATCCTGCAAAACTTTCGTTGTAGAGAGACTTCCCTACATCGTTTACATGTTACAAATACAAGTGCCCTAAGCATGAACCAGCTTTTAACAAACATATTCTTTTTTATAAACATATTCATATTATAATAATTTATAGTTGCAACATATTCTTTCGCTTTTTTAATATATACATTACAAAACTCTAGTTTCTTGCCATATATCAAGGAATTTAAACAACACAAAATACACACTTCCTTAATTGTAAATACACAATTATATAAAATAAACCTACTAATCGATATAAATGTTACAGTACTACTCGAAGGTATACTTATAAATAGCTAGAATAGCGAAAATCTTTTTCCTTTTATTTTATGTAGTGTGTCAGCGAGAAAAGTTTCGAAAAGGTTTGAAATTGTTTGTAAAGGTTGTTGGAAGTCGTTAACTGCTCTCATTCTCAAATACTGCATGAATATAGTGTAGGTATTTGTGCGGTGAGAGTTATACTGCCCCAAGACATCCACACTTTTTCCACTTCAAACTTGATTTGTGTGTTCAACCGTTAACGCAAGTTTACAACAGTGAGTAGTTATGGTGGGATTTCAAATTTTTGTAATTCGGTCAATAATTAAATAAAATACTGAAATATAAATTTTGTTGCCCCTGCAAGCCGTTGGACAAACTTTCTGAAACTGGGAATGAATAATTCTAGCGTAAGCAATACAGATATTGTTCATCAAACATTAACATTATTCACACAAAAGAACGTGTAACGGTGGCTGACATCCTGGTGAAAATCAACAAAATTATAACTGGAGAGGCGATACATCGCCGTAAAAAAAAAAACTTTGAAAACACTTGGGCAGCTAAAGAACACAAGATATAGTTTCTGCCTTTCTCCCGTCGCTAGAAAACACAGAAAACTGATATGAAAATTTTTGCACATATTAATTGCTAACCAAAATAACACACTACAATTTTATTAAGTTTAATTTAATTTGACCCGTTTAATTATGACAAAATGTCGATCTCTTTAGGTCTTACACAACAATCCACTGAAGCCACGACGACTGTCCCGTTGGTTTCAGGATGCCATGGCTTACATTTTTTTGTCTTGGAAAACATTGTTTCGCTTCTCTGGTAGAACGTGACTGTTTACTGTAGAAAAGTTAGAGGTCCTCAAACGGTGTGACACATTCGCAGACGATAGGTGTAAGCTCTCCTAACTCCATCTATTGTCCACAATAAGCAAAGACTTTTATGAAAAATTTGATAGGAGCGAAGATTACAGTAAACTTCTTAATATGATTTGCTTTTCGTGTAGAGTTGGCTCTAAATAAATATGAAAATTGTTGTTGCAAGATTTTCGTTGTTACATTAATACATTTTGTCTCATTTTAGTATATCATATAGTCTTTTGAATTTTCTCCTTAACAAAGCCGAAATTATATTGTTCGCCCAAAATACAAAAATACGTCCGATCACATAGAGGCATCCTTACTACAACTTCACTCTGCGGTAATAACAATATTCCAGAGGGTTTACAATCTTTCTTGACAAATGAATTTCTATTAATTTCGATTATTATTTCATTAATGAAGCCAGAAATAAACACTGTAAACAGTACTAGATTGCGTAATTAATAATAGAAATTTTAAGTGTGCCAAATAACTCGTGATTTCAAATGTTTCTAAGAAAAATTAACTTTACATTCAGAGCTAGTACTTATCGAGTGTACCATCGAAAATAAAATAATTCCTTTTGATAAATTTTAGCTTGAAATGTAGCATATTGTGTATAAAACGATATGAAAGTATTCAGAAAAGCAGATGAGACAATATTGACCTGCCCTGAAAGTCGAAAAATAATACTGGTACCGACAATTTCTGTTGAGGAGGAAGTCCCATTACATAGGGGGAGGAGATAAGATCTCTAACGGTGGAAGAGAATGACAATTTTTCTTCATGCCCATATTTGCTCTTCAGCTGTTTTCTGACTCGTTTGATCGTAAGGATCTCCCCTCAGGAAAGATTCTATTCGTCTCACAATAGGCCCTATGCCATTACACTCTCACAAAATGTGTTCAAAAATCCCGCTAAAACTTTGGGATAAATTCAGAAAATGGTTCAAATGGCTCTGAGCACTATGGGACTTAACATCTGAGGTCAGCAGTCGCCTAGACTTAGAACTACTTAAACCTAACTATCCTAAGACATCACACACATTCATGCCCGAGGCAGGATTCGAATCTGCGACCGTAGCAGCAGTGAGGTTCCGGACTGAAGCGCCTAAAAACCCTCGGTCACAGCGGCCGGCTGATAAATTCAAAAGCGAATTCAAATCAAAGAAATATACACTCTAAGGCAGAAGGAAAAAAAGTGTTACACCACGAAATAATTGACCGAATGGAACGGAAATCAGTGGGTATGAGGTCATGTGTGGACAAACAAGTAATTACAGTTTCAAAAAACTGGATCACTTGTTCACGAGAACGACTTTCACAAATTGCACAAGTCGATAACGCGTTGGTCTACCTTTTCACCTTATGCAAACAGTTATTCGGCTTGCCACTGATTGATAAGAGTTGTTGCAGCTCTCCATTTTCATATTAACGAGGATTTCCTCATTACTAATCTACTTAATGAAAGGTATATTTACCTTATTTCCCGAAGAAAAACTGCTCAGTAATACGCCACGACAAATAGTTCCTTGATAAAGCGAACTCTCGATTTCTCTTGTGTCGAATTAGTACTAGCTTAGCTGGAAAACGTGATGTGCTGTGTGTTTTGGTCTAAGCACCCTACAGTGATATTGTGAAAGTCAGCTCCCTCGCTGCTGAAAGTCACAACAGCTGGACACCTGTTTTGTCTCTGAATTCGTTTCGCCGACGCCTGTGTTTTGCTCCTGCTGCCGGGCTGGGGATCTGTGACGGCAGGCAGGCAGTCGCTCTGTTCTCTTCTCCGCACCAACCTCTCATGTTTATGCAGTAGCCTTCCTGCTGCTGCTGCTGCTGCTGGCGAGGGGTGGGGGGCGAGCCGAGCCTGAAACAGCAGGAGGGGCTGAGAGGGACACACCAAAGGCTGTCGTGGAGCTGCCGCGTGCCGCTGGAATACGAATGCTTGAGTTATGCAGTCGCCCTAGGCAAGCGATAATAACAACGAAAAAGATGCAGGCTGCTTTCGCAGTATTCCGAAGATCTTCACGTCCAAACAACTGTCGCATCAACTGAGATTCAAGCATTACGCTAGGGCAGTCAGAGGATCAAGCGGTAGAAAAGAAAGGTCTTAAATGAAGATCACGAGAGGGGAAATGTGTCAGCGTTTTAACCTCCGTTACATTTTACAAGGCTACTTCGCGGACTGGTCTGGCATCCTCCACCTTCTGCATATTTATATATTTTGAAAATCTGTGCCTGGACATCAAATTCCCAAAGCAGTACGACGGATTTCTCACAACAACTTGGAACAAATCGCTTTTGAGAAAAAGATTTCCTGCAGCGTTTGACTATAAAAATGTCGAGTTAAGTAACACAGTTGCCAGTAATGGAGCGCGTAGCGTAAGTCTGCTGATCATAAAGTTTTGGTTCGACTCTTGTTGGTAGTGAACACTTTTTACTTTCATGCAAATTCCATATACATTTACGAACGGATATCTTAATTAACAACTACTGACTTACCATTTTTGACAAAAATAATATCTTCCTATTTTTGATTACCAACCACATGAAAATATGAGTATTCACAATAAATTAAAATTTGGTAGAAGATGCAAACCGTCAATGAGAAAATAAAATACATTCTTATCTCTAGACATTAATCAGCGTTATTGATGTATACAACTTTTCTTCATTTCACACTCTTACATGACGCATATCTACCAAGTTTTAATCGTTTTCATGTGATTAGTCATTAGAAAAATTTTCCTTTTTTTTTAAACCTATTATTCAGCATTGCTTAATTAACACTCCCACTTATTTATAAATATAGAACTTTAAATAAAATATAAAAGCAAGTAGAACCGATGAGACTCGAGCCAAGTACTTTACAGTTATTAAAACTTTTAGACTACACACTCAACAACCAGTAGCTACGTTTAGCTCCATCTCTTTTCACTCATCTGTGGCCGGAAATCTAATTGTTAAAGACTATGTTTATTCTGGATGCTTTTGAGAACAGCATCGTACTGCTTGAGATACCTCTTTGTGATGAAACTGCTACTATCGTACTGAATGAGTGTAAATGAAAGAATATTGACCATCACTTCCCGAATGTACCGTACACAAAATTAAAAGCCTCTTTATTCGGCAAAACTCAACCAGTTATGGACCTATCTTAAGAATCCCAGACACTGAATATGTTCTATCACAGTATTCGCGATTGGGGCACTGAATTTACTGTCTAACTGCGTATGAATATTTCCACTCTTTGCAACAGTCGTTCTCTCACTCTGGACGAGACACAATTCTAAAGTGTACTCTGTGAAGAAAACGGTTCCTGGAGATTTACTATGACCGTGAATTTGTAATCAGAAAATGTTTAAAGAAAAACTGCATGAAGTAAATTAATATTGCATTAATCCCAAGAACTAGGTCTACTTCCGGAAACTCCAAAATCAAACCTCTATAAAAGTTTTCTAATTCCGTTAAAATTCTGAAAATTTTTTGATAGTGGAAAACAGTAAAATGAAGCTAATTTGATTAATGACACAGTATACTGTAATTTTGCTTACCAGTAACAGTTAAACCCAGATAAATTTGTATCTAACCGTGAATGAATCGAAATATGACGTTAAAAGGCACGTAAACGAAGATCGTGTACTTTGACAGCTGTCAGATTCAAAGTTCCCTCTAATACGCTAACTTGAACCAATGGCGAATAAGCTACTTCTTTGTAATTGGTCAGTATAAATAACTTCAATAACGGATGCATCAACTTACCCGTCTGGCCACGTTTCATAGTCTAAGCTACTGTATATACACATCGAAGCACGCCCTTCCAAAAGACACATACAACGCATGCAACGACTAGTACAAATACACTGAAAAGCATAAACAAACAAACGATGCCCGTAACTACTGTTAGTGGTGAAGTTAACAATCACTGAAGGTGAACAGTCTTTACAGTACACTACAATACTTTTATTTACCGAGAGACGTGAAGAGACAGACAAATCTAAAAGAAATTAAATTGTTTGCAATTGTGTTTCTCGAAGAGAGGCATGGTTTTGAGTTTTACCTGTTCTGGGTCGGCGTGATGTAGCAACGGCAATAGAAGCAGTTTGAAATTGCTGGTATGAATCTTCATCCAGTTGTGTCCCTGGCATTATTATATCCTCTTTTTCTTACATCCTGTTTCGCCTGGCGTTGGTAATAAGTTGCGTAGCATCCATTTGTCGTAGGCTGGAACAAAGTAACTGTTTATGCAGCACGTGAAGGTCGTGTTAGTTCAACTTCAACTTTCACGCACGATAGTTTGGAACAATCCACACGACGTGTTTAAATTAACATTCCGTTTGCTATAATTTGCCAATTGCGAAGTTAGACAGTCCATCTACAGTAAATATTCATGGTTCACGATAGCACTGTTCCCGCGAAAGCATTCACTTACGTAGCCCAACACAGTTCACAGTTTTCACATTGGCTGTTAGTGTTTTAACATACATCATACATCGTAGTCAAGGAAATGAGCAATATTAAATTCACAGTTTATGTAAAGCAGCTCAGTTCTAAATCGACGACAGTACTGTCTGTTCACGAGTGCTCTGTCACTGCCACAAGCATCATTCTGCAAAAACTAACAGCGCTTGCGTAATACAGCGTCCGTTTACAATATCCATCATACAGTCAAATTTAAATTTCAGTCCGGTATTAATATCGCGGTAAACGCACACCGTTACTACACACAGTACTTGCTTTCGTACCGCCACGCTCATGCGCAATCCGCGACTGTCTGCTACATACTGTTTAACCCGAGAACTATCGATACATGTCTCGCTCCACAGTTGTTATAACACTTCTGCCTATTGTATCTGTTTCATACAATACATTAAAAAAACTGTCTAAAATATCATCAGAAAAAATTGAAGTCTTTACATAAGGAAATCGTATAGAAAATAGCACAGCAGACATAGGTATACACGCTTCATGTTCAACACTGTATAACCAACTGAAAAATGTTCTACGTCATCTGAAATATATCTATGGAGTACAAGGTGTTAAGAGAAAGGAAAAAATTATGTCTCGTTATCAGCCATGATATCACAATTCCATCACAAATATAAGTATAAATACAATTACCTATTAAATAGTTTATGGGTTGCAGGAGATGGAAAGTAACAGATTACTAAAAATAGTGGTTAAATCGTATGGAATTAATGTTTATTGCGAAAGAATGTGAGTTAAGAACAAATATGAAAAGGTACACCTCATATAAGCGCAGTACCGTGTTAAGGGAAAAATTTTGCTCTGATGGTGTGACGATCTGGAGGGGAGGTTGAGGGTAGGGGGGAGGGGGGAAGTTGTAGAGAGGATGCGCTAGAGAAGGAAGGTCACCAGACTGTGGTCACACACTACCCTTCTCTGTAGGTCTGTGGGCTGGAGAGCGAGTACGGGCAACAAGCCCCCTCGCCCCCCACTCCACCCTCCCCCCTCTCTGCCTCACTAGTAACAAAAAGGCACTACAGGATAGTACACTAACTTATGCCTACCGTCCCTCAGCTCTCTTTGTGAATCACTGGCGACGTAATGCGCACACACTCCCTGGAGAGTTAACACTACACTGGTTACAGGTGTGAGATGCGGATAATACTAACGCAAGAAAAGCATATGAACAAATGCTACGTATATCTTGGCACACTGTTCTACACTGCTAGAGACGAAATTGATTCTAGGTTATCTTTTACGTTAGTGTAGTGTTCATCTGGAAATGCTGACTTACTCAACCAAGAGCGCTACTGGCTCTTCAATGTGTACTTCCCCATCATATCCTGACCCCTTACGTGAGCAGATAAAATTGAGCTGTGTCGGCGCGTTCTACGTTTTACATCTTTGCCTACTGACGCGATCCATCTCTGTCTAGTCGGCGCGTGGCGCTTCGATTGCCTGTTGGTTGAGTCTTTGGTTGTTCACCACATAGTCAGGCGGTCGGTCGCAATCAGAGAAACAAGATGCACGTGTGACGTGCGGCGGGCTGTTCACGGAGCTTACGGGCGCACGATTGTTTAAGCGGCCGGTGGTCGGTAGAGTTGTGTTGGTCGACAATACTTGGGGCTAATGTCGACGCAGCCGATCTACCCTGGATTAAGGAGGCACAGTTGCTGTTGTGGGTGTTGGAGTGCCGTTCATTTTCTGGTGCCGTCTGTTCCGCTGTTTGTGGGTAAGATACTCATTACTTGATTAACGCCTGTGCTCCCGTGTTGAAGTTTCTCCCGCTGCGCTGGGTTGCCTGTGATTCTCCATCACACTGCCTGAAGTGTTAAATTTACTCTTTGGTGCCACTGTTTTAAACTGAGTGCCCTATTTGTTTGTTTTAAAATTCCTTTTAATTACAACTTGTTCAATCTCTGCTTATTTGTCAGTTGCACCCGAAGGTAATTCTCATATGTTCTAGACCTCCACGTATGTTAGTGACCACTTACGTCGAAATTCAGTCGTATTTTTATTGGAAGTTGTTGCTTCCCTGACTCACGTAGAGACTATATAATATTGCCTATGGCTGTGGTAAGCAAACGCTAGCGGCCCAGTGAATCTTGGCCTATTTGAGCAGTTGAATTCCATACCTCTGGTGAGATTTTGTCCCTTTCAGGAAATTTAATATTTATTGTTTCAAATAGAATTACTATTGTAGCTCTTTGAGCATTAGCCCTCAAGATTTTTAAGCCGCTTAAGTTAATGCGTGTGGTGGCTGTGTGATTTTCTGATTATTACGTAACTTGTTATATTTTATTGTAAGATTTACCGGTTAATCCTCTTCGTAATTCTTATTGTAAAATTCTTGTTGTTACACGTAAGATATGGCTGGGGGCTTTGAGCAAAGCTCAAATTGAGCCTCTTGTCTTGATCTGAGCATTTTCGTATGTTCTATGGTTATTATGCATGAATTGTATGTTTGCTTGTTTTCTCTCGCCCATCCGTGCTGTTGGGTTTCTATGCGCTGCTCCTGAGTGTTATCTGTTACCCTCCGGTTCATCGGGTGTAGCCTGTCCGCGCCGGCTGTGTACAGTAGGTGCGCGCGGTTGTCGCCCCGCTTCCCGTCTCACCGTAGTCTCTGAGACGTTGTGGCCTCCTGGCTTGCTACGGTATCTCTCGGAGGTTGTGTTTCTATCGCTTAGCAATCGGGCGTTAATTTACCCAATAGCGCCCGTCATTCTAAATCATCTTATTCAGTCCTCACGTGCCGTACCTGCCCATTCCATGGTTTCCCTGTCTGAAATTTGGTTTTTAACGTAGTGCACTCATCCTCATAAATTAAAGATAACTGCAGAATGTGGTGCCACACAAAGTGACACTACACAAAACTGGTACTAATAGCATAGGCACATAGGGAACATACACGACACAGATCTGTAAGTCCACAGAATTCAGCAAACGCTCCCTAAACACACGTGCTACAGAACGCCACTGTTTCCTGCGCATGTACCCCGACATCAGTATGGGATATGATCTTCATGCACACATACACAGACCGCACAACTGGTTGGCATACTCTGGATCAGGTGGCCGAGCAGCTGCTGGGGTATAGCCTCCCATTCTTGCACCAGTGCCTGTGCGAGCTCCTGAAGTGTCGTAAGGGTTTGAAGAGGAGCAGGAATGTGTCGACCGAGAGTATCCTAGGCGTGCTCTATGGGGTGCACCCCTGAAAAGGCGGACATACTGGTGCAAAATGACGTCCCGATGCACCTGACCTGTTACAGTTCCTCTGTCAAAGACATGCAGGGGTGTACGTGCACGAATCATAATCCCACCCCACGCCATCAAACCACGATGTCCAAGGACATTAAGAGGTTGGTATCTGCTTCCTGGTTCACGCCGGATGAAAACTCGGCGAGAATCACTGTGCAGACTATACCTGGACTCGTCCGTGAACATAACCTGGGACCACTGTTCTAATGACCGTGTACTGTGTTCTTGACATCAAGCTTCATGGGGTCTCCTGTAACCAGGGTTCAGTGGAATGCACCTTGCAGGTCTCCAGGCGAATAAGCTATGTCTGTTCAGTCGTCTGCAGACTGTGTGTCTGGAGACAAATGTTCCAGTGGCTGCGGTCAGGTCCCGAGCAAGGCTACCTGCAGTACTCCGTGGCCGTCTGCAGGCACTGATGGTGAGATAGCGGTCTTCTTGTGGCGTTGTACACTGTGGACGTCTCGTACTGTAGCGCCTGGTCACGTTTTCACGTTTGTGTCTGCTGGAGTCGTTGCCATAATCTTGAGATCACACTTTGTGGCACTTGGAGGGCACATGCTACGACCTTCTGTTGTTGACCAGCCTCCAGTCGCCCCAGTATTCTACCCCTCATAACGTCAACAACATGTGTGCTTTGAGCCATTTTCAACACACAATCACCATTAGTACGTATGAAAACGTCTGCACACTTACTCGCTGCACCGTACTCTGACGTGCACCAATACACCTCTCCGTATGTGGACTGCTGCCAGCGCCACCGTGCGACGACAGCAGGTCAAAAGCACCGCATGGTCATACCCCGAGGTGATTTAATCCCGCAAATCGCCCACCAGAGAGTTGTTTCACCATGTATCAGCATTATACTTAATGTATGAGCGTAAGTGTAGTTTTAATATTGATGTAATTCTCGACTGTTAAATGGTATTTTGTTATTTTTCCACCACAGTATCTTGAATATGTCCAAGAGCCTTCCCTGACCGAGGAAATATATTTTCAGAATTATGTGACTGAACTTTGGCAAGCGTTATAAATTTTTTATTGATTTATATTGAAACTATTTATCTTCTGTTTAACTATAAATATGAACTGAAGAGTTTCAATTTGTAAGTTATGTTTGAAAAATTCTCTATATTTATTTTTTATGGAATAAGCGAATTCAGAATTTTTGCTAGGCGGCTGAATTATAAGATTGATTTGTGGAAGATTATAAGACTTATCTTGCGAAGTAACAAGTGACTTGTTATAAATGGCCCGCACTTTTCTATGCCTCTTTACTTGTTCCTTTATCCTGGGTGTCCACTGACATTTCAAAAATAGTTTCATTGCGCTCGTGTTGATATGATGGACTTGTTTTCTGTTTATCCAGTTCTTACAGTTGATAGTGAACTCTTATGTACAATAATTTCCTATCACAGAGAAGTGCTTAATTTTCTGTGATGTGAGTTGGTGCGAAAATGATTGCATTGGAAAGTGTCTCATATTTCTCCACTATATCGTTGACAGCATATTGTAAAGACCCATAACCACTGTCGTGACTTGGTGGCGATAAATGAATGACTAGTAGGTTACTGAACTTCTCTCAGTACCAGCTGTGCTACTGGTAGACCGCAAAAATCTCTTATATTTAGGAATTGGTGAAACTGGTAGAGAGGGTTGTGCTGAGTGGAGCCACAACAACATGATGTTCAAATCTAGAATAGTAATCTGCTGTAATGAATTGCTCGACTTATGATGAAATATCTGAAGCTCTATAACACCTAGGTAGACTATTTCTGTTGCAGAGAGAGCCAATGTAAGCCTCTGGGCCTCTTCGAATGTGTGGAGAACTGAGCTGGAGTGAAGCATTTGATACCAAAGATGCTGCGAAAGGTATTACAGTCATTTGCAGTGACACCATGAAATCAATATTGTCTAATATTCTGCCAGAATGTTAGAGTTTGGAGAGGTTCTTCGGTGTGGTAGACAGTTGACTGCTCCAGCTGTAGACATCACTCAACAACAGCACATAAGTACACACTTAATAAAAATGGTTCAAGTGGCTCTAAGCACTATGGGACTTAACATCTGTAAGCAGTCCCCTAGACTTAGAACTACTTCAACCCAACTAACCTAAGGACATCACACACATCCATTCCCGAGGCAGGATTCGATCCTGCGACCGTAGCAGCAGCGCGGTTTCGGACTGAAGCGCCTAGAACCCCTCGGCCACTGCGTCCGGCCACAATTAATAAACTAAATATAACTTCAACATATAAACTCGGGTTCAGTGAAGTTATTTTGTCTGCTCACATGCGATAATTGGATAGGGAATGTTTCGGAGGTATAGTCCGCCTGTAAATTGAAAAGTGAGAAGGGAATTGATTTTGATAGAAAAACACAACAGCTTCGATGCAGGATGGCTAAGAATCAATCGTTCTCTAGCAGTACAGTACAGCGTGCAGAGATTCGCGTAGATTCTGTCCATATATGCATTCCATGTAGTGGAAAATAAACACTCCTCCTCCTCCCCCCCCCCCTGCCCTCCCGATACATGTCTGCACACAGCGTCTCTAGCTAGTCGTAAGGGCTACAGAAGGGTCGGTATAACTTTAAATGAGACACTCTAAAGATAATTTTTGCGACAAACTGCTTTACGCATAATGGGAAATCACCTGAAAGATCTTCAGCTTGGCAAAGCTGTGAAGAGAGAAATACTTGATCCACTTCGTTTAACAACATACATTAATTTTATACCATTAATCCTCTATTTTCAATAATCTTGGATTTTTCCGTCCACTGCAACGCGGAAACTATTAGTCCTAGAGAAAAAAAGGAATAGGACACCTTATGGCGGAACTTCAATGGTTTAATTTCACAGTGGTAAACTTTTTCCCTATAACCCACGGTGTTTGCGATGTTAAAGAAAAAAAACACAAAAAAAGGAAAATCATAACTCCCTCCTCCGCCCCTCACGACGCTCACCCCCCCCCCCCCCCCCTGGATCAGGATTCTTAGTATGTTTTTCACGACACACACTCCTACCACTGTAAAAAGAAATTTGCGCCTACACGAATTTTTTGTCTCATTTTCCTACGTTACTTAGACTAATGTACCGCCGCACTGTTCTGAAGAGCTCAGCATCTTCGGACATTGTCGGCCGTCGGCGGAATCCCTGTATGTCAGTGTCACCGCAGCCGCAGCGTTGCCTCGCTGCCAGCGCTACACGAGAGCACTGTCACCACACTGTTGACCTCCCGCCGTGCTGAATGAGCCGGCGGTCTCGGCCCGCCATCGACCGCAGGCTGGGTACAAGCGGCCATTGAGTCGGCCGCCGGCAGCGCAGCACCTCTCAATGACGCCCACGCCTAACCTCTCTGCTGCCGCCGGCGCCCCTAATGAGGTCTGCAAGCCCGCAACGCAGTGCCGACTAACGTCTGCCGAGCCCTGCACGCAATGGTCTCGCGGTCGAAGACACCGCCCTCACATGGACGCTCCCTGCACCACTTTAGGTCCCCAGCACGACTACAGCCACACTATGCTACGCGAATTCTAGTCATACCCTGTTTCTGCTTGAAGTAATTGGTTGGACTGAAGGGAGCGCTAAACGAGTGAATTGTTTAAAAAAGGACTATCTCACTTTTGAATCTAAGGGTAGTTAATTTCCGTTATTTTAACACTAGAGACCAACATCTATAAAAACTCTGGATGCTAAATTACATCTGAATTGTGCAATACATGTGACCCTATTGATGTAATTGTTTCCTTCAGAACGTGTTGTACTAATACAAGCATTTATTTTGCGCTATAGTCACGTATGCTCAATATGCAGTGCATCCCAAGTCGTATGGTTAATATTCAGCTGTGTGACAGGAACGATCATTTCAAGCAAAATACTTTTTGCGGTCATGTATTCTGCATGATTTCATATATAAAACAAATTTAATGTACATTTTTGCTTATTATAAAAGCATATCCACTTCATAGCGTGTTGGTACAGCAAACAAATTTCAAATAGCTCTAAGCGCTATAGTACTTATCATCTGAGGTCGTTAGTCCCCTAGACTTAGAACTACTTAAATCTAACTAACCTAAGGACATCATACACATACATTCCCGAGGCAGAATTCGACCTACGTCCACGCCTAGAAACGCTCGGCCACATAGGCCGGCTACAGCAAACAGTACGAAGAATGTGGTGAAAACAACAGTCTTGGTTGAAGAATTGATTTTATTGATTTATTTATTTATGATGTGCGTTTCGCCTAATACAATGTATCTTGAGGCTGACCTAACTTTATGGCAATCGTATTAGAAATGTTTGATCCTTTGTTGCAAACTGGAAAAATTAAAAATTTAAAAGTTCTATTGAAACTTACCAGTACGGTGTTGTTACTTTTTGGGTACCACGATTAGAGCATCGGCAAAAAAAGACTGCCCTCATCATATACAGTAAAATAAATCGAAGAAAAACATCTACGTTAAAAGCGTAACACCCAATAAGCTATGAATGAATAAAACGAAATTCAAATATTGTAAAATTTACAGTTGTTGACTTTAAGTTGGCTAAGTTGTGATGAGCTAATTAAATTATTAAATATGTCATATGTCCCTCTTCTGTGCTGTGTAGCAACGAAATATGGGCACAATGTAGTTATTGTTATATACAGAATGCCGTACAGCGTAGAGACAGCCTGTAATTGCTTTGGAATCGCTAATGCGAGTACAAACGCAATTTTCTATGATTACCTTCTGATTTAGTAATATGGGAGGAGGTGCTTGTAGATTACAATATGGAATCATAGACTAAACTGCAGGACTGCACAGAGGCACGTGAACTGAGAGTTGACGGTGCAAGGTGCGCCAGATGCCCGTCACATGGTAAACTTAGGAATGACATCTGTGTGACAAGGCGCTGTGATGGAAAGGGCACTGTTCAGATTATCTGTAGTGTATTTTGATGTGAAACTGAAACTTCAGCTAAATGAAGTGGCTATTGCTGGAGACAGGCAGTAGCAGCCGGCAGACACAAGCAGCGACAGGGAAGTAACCGATTTTGTGACTTTTACGAGTTCCTAAACGAGGAGCGAATTTTATAATATCATGTGTGTGCTTTAATGACACTTACTTTCTTGAGTTTCTACGTCTTAATATATTAAGAGGGTTAGACCTTTAATGGCGGCAACTACTTATTTACAGCTCGTATAAAATAGATAAGTATTTCAAAGTTTTCCTGACCTTCAAAGCAGTCACCAGCATTGAGTATAACCCGTTGCCAGCTATGTGGAAGTCATAGGATACTCTCAGCAGTGCCCGTTGTGTTGACAATTCGAGCAGGGCGAATTTGTAGCAGTTCTGAAGCGAATACCGGTAAGTGTTTCCTTCAGTTTAGAAATCGAGTTGAACTTACGCCGGCTTAGTCAGGGGAGTGCAGTAGGTGGTATAGCACTTAGCAGCCCCATCAGTCAAACAAATCAGTAACAGCTTGCACTGTACGTGCTTGAGCATTGTCCTGTAAAATGATGGTCAGGTCCTGCAGAAAGTGTTATCAATTCTGTCGCTATGCTGTTCTTTTTTGGAACACAACCTACGTCCAATTTAAATACAGCAGTGACCTGGCCATCATTCCGCAGGACAATGCTCAAGCACGTACAGTGCGAGCTGTTACTGATTTGTTTGACTGATGGGGCTGCTAAGTGCTATACCACCTACTGCACTCCCCTGACTTAAGCTATCGTGAATTCAACTCTATTTCTAAACTGAAGGAAACACTTCACGGCATTCGCTTCAGAAATGCTACAAATTCGGCTGGCAATAGACCGCGCCGCTCGAACTGTCAATACAACTGGCACTGCTAACAGTGTCCTACGACTCCCACATCGCTGGCAGCGGTCATACACAATGCAGTTCAGTAAAACTTTGAAACACGTATGTATTTTGTACGAGCTGTAAATAAATAGTTGCCACTATTTAAGTTCCAACCCTCGTATCTAAAGGCCACAGTTCTCGCGTTTTCGTTTACGCCGGAAAGCGAACCTATTTTGTGACATATTACAAATTCCTAATCAGGGGCAAGTTATTTAGTTTCACCTGAGAGCTTTAGTAATTAGGCTCTTGAATCTGTGCGTGTTAATCTAATTTATTGGCCCTGTTCCTGCGTTTTCGTCAGGGTTTACAGTAGAGTTGCGTAGCACATGGCGAGAGTTCTTTTATCTGCATAGTTTAGCTTTACACGGTCTTTAATATGGATAGGGACTGCGATTGTTGTGTGTAGATGCGAGCCGAGTTGGTGACACTTCGCTCTCAGCCTTAGGCTGTGATGGTTTCGGTTACACAGCTTGAGGGTGCAGTGGATGGGCACCACTGTTGTGGGCCGGCCGTGCGGATCCAACGGACGTCCAGCACGTCAGAGTTCCTACGATCGGTACTCACCGGTGGCCACCCCTGTTACTGCTCGTAATGAGGTTGATCCCCTCACCTGTGGTCGAGTGGGAGGTCGCCCCGAGGTGTAGCAGGAGGCGAAAGACTTCCCAGGCGGCCGCACATAAGTGCGTTTGTTTGACATAGAGGCGCTGTCTGTGGCTGACACTGTCGCTGAGCCAGATGCTGTCGCTTGTCCTGTTTCAGAGGAAACCTCTCAGCCTGCAAGATCCAGACAATCACAGAAGATGGGATTATTGATAATTGGGAGCTACAACGTTAGACACCTTATGGGAACCCTTAGGAACATGGCTGCCACGAAGGGAAAGAAAACCAATGTGCACTCCGTGTGTATACCGAGTGGAGTCATTCCAGATGTGGAACGGGTCCTCTCGGATGCAATGAAGAGCACAGGGTGCAGCCAGCTGCAGTTGGTTGCTCACGTCGTTACTAATGATGCGTGTCACTTTGGATTAAAAGAGATTCTCTCTGGTTTCGAGCGGCTAACGGAAGTGCTAAAGGCTGATAGTCTTGCTTGCAAGATGAAAGCAGAGCTGACCATTTTCAGCACAGTCGACAGAACCGATTGCGGATCTTTGGTGCAGAGCCGAGTGGAGTGTCTGAATCAGAGGCTCCGACGGTTCTGCGACCGTGTAGGCAGCAGATTCCTCGACTTGCATCAAAGGGTGATTGGGTTTCGGGTTCAGCTGAATAGGTCAGGTGTCCACTATACTCAGGAGGTGGCTACACGTGTGGCAGGGGCTGTGTGGCATGGACTGGGGGGTATTTTAGGTTAGAGGGTCTCGGGAAAACACAAGAAGGGCTTCAGTCACAAAGGGTGCAGTCCCAACGCAGGAAGAATGTAGATACAGGAACCATAGGTATAACTTGTAAATTGTCGTAGCTGTGTTGGAATAGTACCAGAGCTCCAATCGCTAATAGAAAGCACTGATGCTCAAAACATTGTAGACACTGAAATCTGGCTAATGCGAGAGATAAGCTCAGCCGAAATTTTTTGCGAAGAACCTGAAACTTATTTATTTAAATGTTGAATCTACATTCAAACTGATGAACGACTGAGAAGATGAAACTTCTACGTTATTTGTTTCTGAAACAGCTGAGTAAAACAGAACGTGCTGAGCCTACTTTCCCTTTACTTTTACTTATCATGTCAACACTGACACACAATATTCTAGCACAACGCAAGAAAAGAAAATACCAACTTGACTTCACCTAATTAATACAAAAGAATGGCCCTGAATAAGAAGCAATCCTGACTATAACCTACACATTTCATTAAGCACTTATCTCACAAAAATCTTCATTACGCGAACAACTACAATACAGCGAATGTCAGCTAAATATAAGATTCAAACTACTAAAGCAACTAACTACTAATAGACATGTGGTTAGCAAAGGAAAGATTTTGTTGGAAACCAAATAATGTATTTTCTACCTTAAGAATGTGACATCCAGTTCAAACACGAATATAAATCGTCGTTGACATCTAGTACAAAGATATATAATATTCAATCTCCAAGTCGAATATTTCCAGATCGTTAGCCTACGCTAACACTTCAGACCTCTACCGTGCATCAATGCTAACTTCTCACACCTAACATCCATCGCTGCTGGCTGTTCACCTCCAACTGCCCAATAGTGCTTCCATCACTACTGGCGGTTAACTTCCAACTGCCCAACAACACTGGCGATTCACTTCCAACAACGAGTCCGACCAGTCACAGAGTCTCTTACAAAGAAAGCGCATTCAGAGGTCCAATGCAAAGCACTACACAGCGCTGCCAACACAGAAGCAGCTCGCTTACAAACCTAATGGTGTTCCGAAAGGATACGGTAAACACGGTTGGCGGTGGCGTGTTTGTTGCTGTTAGAAGTACTTCATCTGGTCGTGAAACTGAAATAGATAGTTCCTGTAAGTTAGTATGGGGAGAGGTCATTGTTGGCAACCGGAATAAAATAATAATTGGAGCCTATTTCCGACCTTCTAATTCAGATGATGCACTTGCTGAAAGGTTCAAAGAAAACTTGAGCTTCATTTCAAACACGTACCCAACTCATACGATTATAGTTGGTGGTGATTTTAATTTACCCTCGATGTTGTTGTCTTCAGTCGGGAGACTGGTTTGATGCAGCTCTCTATCCTACTCTATCCTGTGCAAGATTCTACATCTCCCAGTACCTACTACAACCCACAACATTCTGAATCTGCTTAGTGTATTCATCTCTTGGTCTCCCTCTACGATTTTCACCCTCCACGCTGCCCTCAAATACTAAATCGGTCACCCCTCGATGGCTCAGAACATGTCCTACCAACCGATCATTTATTATAGTCAAGTTGTGCCACAAATTTTTCTTCTCCCCAATTCTATTCAATACCTCCACAATAGTTATGTGATCTACCCAGCCGTCCGTTGTGGCCGAGCGCTTCTAGGAGTGTCAGTCCGGAACTGCACTGTTACTACGGTCACAGGTTCGAATCCTGCCTCGTGCATGGATCTGTTTACTGTCCTTAGCTTAGTTAGGTTTAAGTAGTTCTACGTCTAGGGGACTGATGACCTCAGATGTTAAGTCCCATAGTGCTCAGAGCCATTTAAACCATTTTTGATCTACCCACATAATTTTCAGCATTCTTCTGTCGAACCACGTTTCGAAAGCTTGTATTCTCTTCTTGACCAAACTATTTATGTCGACGTTTCACTTCCATACATGGCTACACTCCATACAAATACTTTCAGAAACGACTTCCTGACACTTAAATCTATCCTCTATGTTAACAAATTTCTCCTCTTCAGAAATGGTTTGCTTTCCTTGCCATTGCCAGTCTACATTTTATATCCTCTCTACTTCGACCATCGTCAGTTATTTTGCTCCCCAAATACCAAAACTCCTTTATTACTTTGTCTCATTTCCTACTCTAATTCCCTTAGCCTCAAACGACTTAATTAGACTACATTCCATTATCCTCGTTTTGCTTTTGTTGATGTTCATCTTATATCCTCCTTTCAGGACACATTTCTTCTTCATGGATTTTAATACCTACTCCGAATTTTTCTTTATTTCCTTTACTACATGGTCAATACACAAATTGAATAACATGAGGATACGCTACAACCGTATCTCACTCCCTTCCCAACCACTGCTTCCTTTTCATGCCCCTCGACTCTTGTAACTGCCATCTGGTTTCTGTGCAATTCGTAAATAGCCTTTCGCTCCCTGTATTTTACCCCTGCCATCTTCAGAATTTGAAATGGAATATTTCAGTCAACACTGTAAAAAGCTTTGTCTAATTCAACAAATGCTAGAAATGTAGGCTTGCCTTTCCTTAACCTATCTTCTAAGATAAGTCGTAGGGTCATTGTTGCCTCACGTGTTCCAACATTTCTACAGAATCCAAACTGATCTTCCCACAGGTCGGCTTCTACCAGTTTGTCCATTTGCCTGTGAAGAATTAATGTGAGTATTTTGCAGCTGTGATTTATTAAACTGACAGTTCGGCAATTTTCAAATCTGTCAACGCCTGCTTTCTTTGGGATTGGAGGGTATTTTGCCTGTCTCATACATCTTTCTCAAAAGGTGGTAGAGTTTTGTCATGGCTGGCGCTCCCAAGGACATCAGTATTTCTAATCAAATGTTGTCTGCTCCCAGGGCCTTGTTTCGACTTAGGTCTTTCAGTGCTCTGTCAAACTCTTAAAGTAGTATCATATCTCCCATTTCATCTTCATCTACATCCTCTTCCATCTCCATAATATTGCACTCATGTACATCGCCCTCTTATAGACCCTCTATATACTGCTTCCACCTTTCTACTTTCCCTTCTTTGCTTAGAATTGTGTTTCCATCTGATCTCTTGATATTAATTCAAGTGGTTCTCTTTCCTCCAAAGGTCTCTTTAATTTTCCTGTAGGCAGTATCTATCTTACCCCTTGTGAGATACGCCTCTACATCCATTCATTTGTCCTCTAGCCATCCCTGCTTAGCCATTATGCGCTTCCTGTAAATCTCTTTTTTTGAGACGTTTGTATTTTTTTGCCTGCTTCATTTAGTGCACTTTTATACTTTCTCCTTTCATCAATGAAATTCAATATTTATTCTGTTACTCATGGATTTCTTCTAGCCCTCGTCTTTTTGCCTAGTTGATCCTTTGCTGCCTTCACTATTTCATCCCTCAAAGCTACCGAGTCTTCTTCTACTTTATTTCTTTCCCCCATTCCTGTCAATCGTTCCTTAATGCTCTCTCTCTGAAACTCTCTATACCTCTGGTTCTGTCAGTTTGTCCAGGTCCCATCTCCGTAAATTCCCACCTTTTTCCAGTTCCTCCAGTTTTAATCTACAGTTCATAACAAGTAGATTGTGGTCAGAGTCCACATCTGCCCCTGGAAATGCCTTACAATTTAAAACCTGGTTCCTAAATCTCTGACGTACCATTATATAATCTGTTTGGCACCTCCTAGTATCTCCAGGATTCTTCCATGTATACAACCTTCTTCCATGATACTTGAACCAAGTGTTAACTATGATTAAGTTATGCTCTGTGCAAAATACTACCTGGCCGTTTCCTCTTTAATACCTTACCGTCATTCCATATTCACCTACTACTTTTCTTTCGTTTCCTTTTCCTATTATCGAATTCCAGTCACCAATGACTATTAAATTTTCGTCTCCCTTCACTATCTGAATAATTTCTTTTAGCTCATCATATATTTCATCAATCTCTCCGTCATCTGCGGAGCTAGATGGCATATAAACTTGTACTACTGTGGTAGGCGTGGGCTTCGTGTCTATCTTGACTACAATAATGCGTTCACTCTGCTGCTTGTAGTAGCTTAGCCGCACTTCTATTTTTTATTCATTAATAAACGTACTCCTGCTTTACCCCTATTTGATTTAATATTTATAACCCTGTATTCACTTGACCAGAAGTCTTGTTCCTCCTGCCACCGAACTTCACTAATTCCCACTATATCTAACTTTAACCTACAGCAGTGTAGTCAGTTGCTGGACGCTGGCGAACGAACGAGTTCTGGTCAGAGCTGTGAGTGTGGGCCTGAAGAAGCTGGTGGGCTGCTGGACCACCACTACGGTATGCATGGGGTGTCACTGTTGTGTGGGCGCAACAGACTAGAGGAGTGGTTGCTATCCTTCTCCGCCAGATGAGCAGAGATCGTAGGCGAGGAGAAGAAAGCGGCTTCTGCATGTCCAGTGGAGCACAACCTGCGTGCTTTTGCAGCTTACTGTACGTGATGGTAGTTTTTATGATGATGCACTGCACATTGGTGTACAAGGATAGTGATTCATGTATGTTTGCTACCCAAAAATTCTGCACGCATGTCTGTGTTTGGCGTGGTATAAGTTGTGTTTCCTTACTGATATTACAGGGGGTGCCGTTATGTGCATTGTGAATCACAGCAGTTCAGATTTCTTAACTGCACTCAATGAGCGTGATTAATGTATGAACTTTAAACTGTTTCGTTTGAATTTGCGACGGTACCTAACGTTACTACCAGTGCAGGTGTTCTTCAAAATAGCATCCTTTGCGAGCAAACCAGTTCCAACTTTAACGCGCTCATTTGTGCTTTAGGCAATTGGGCTATAACGGCTTTATTTAAAAAGACTATTTCAGTGTAGTCAAAGGGTGGTGCTGTTCACATCTGCTTTCATGCCCCTGCACCTAATTCGCTGCAAATAATAACCTGTAGCTTTGATACTGCAGACAAATAGTCTATGCATTGGCTAGAATTACGAGTTAATAAAATACAGAAAGTAGAAAATGAAAGTTAAATGAGTAATTTAATAACAAGGGTTCTATTGCAAGGGCTGTAAATTATGTAGATTATAGAGAATTATACTAATAACGTTTATTGAAGAAAGGACATCTTAAATAAACGTGAAGTAGTCCTACGATATTCAGTTAAAATACATACAAAAAATACCTTTATCCAACGCAGTTAAGTCACGTTGAAAGCGTTACGAGAATGGTACCAAAATCCCCAAACCAAATAGTCATCAAAGATAAATAAAAATTAAGTCCATTTCGGAATCACAACACACGAAATATTCACCAACTCAAAACAGTTCAGAGTTCGTTTTGTTGATTTACAGATTAACGTATATGTGATGACGAGTAGAAACTCATACTCTGCTTCCCTCAGTTTTGTAATAGAAGTGGAAAAAGTCAAGAGTCCTACTCTGGAGCACATTCGGTTGTCTAGAAATATAAAGTCCCTTAAAAAGTTAAAGTACTTGGCGGCCATTCACCGACGAGAGTCTAACACCGACGTAACCGAATATCACACATTACCTACTCAGATCTGCCTTCCACCAGATCTCCATGTAAAATATTTTCAAAAGTTAACGTCTCATAGTGGCTCTTCACCACCCATAATCTATCACCCATTCGATAAAATATCACTCGCCACAATCGGCTGGACTGCCTTCTTCCAGAACGAACGCCCCAGTGACTAGAATCGCTCTGTAGAGCTCTTCATTCAGAAGTCCCTCTCTCCACTTGACTCCCATAGTGTTCCACTACTATTTGCTTTTCCATTGGCTGAAGGCCGTCTCCACCAAAAACACATGATTCTTAATTTCTACAGACATGATCTGATTCAACTTGACCACTTCCCAGACTAAACTAATATATTACAACAATGTTTAAATAAAGTAATATTATAAAGATATGGTCATACTCAGATCATTCACAATAATTACATATAAGGTTTCTTCATAAATAAATAAGCTACTATTCTTGTGCAAGTCTGTTCGTGTTTGCTGACAACAGATTGATGTTAAATATCGTTGAAACAGTTATTTTGGCCTTCTTGAGTGAAGCGTCTTTTGGTTCTCTTTTAAACTGTGGTGTCTGCTAACACATGCGACTGACCACCTTTAAATTAGCACAGTGTTTCAATAGCATTTGCTGTCAACATCTAAGTACAATTACAATGAAAATGGGAAACAAGTAACTACACAAGTATGTCACGATATGAGGTATTCATGCTATATTCATTTGCTCTCGAAATGTGGAGAATACGATGTTCTGACAAACATTTGTGTAATAAAGAACATACAAAAGACGTCCTAAGTCAATAAAACAATACATGCAGATGAGTGGCTTTCACGGATGACAACTGTTATGCACTGCTATGAAATGAGATATTGTTTGTTGCCAATCGCATGAAGCGTTTAAAAGTAGATAATTCAGTGATTCACTGTGGAAACGTTTATTCAATGTTAAATATTAACTTCCGTAATTTTAATGAGATTGAAAATATTATTTCACTGCATGGACCTCATTTTTATGAGATCAAAGACGTATTCAGGTTTACTTTAATATTTGACTGTAAATTATAACAGAATCTTGAAGGGCTATAAGAGGTCGTTTTTCAGCTTGTCTGATAATCAGCCATTTCTTGTGCATCTCCTGTACAAAGGCCATGTAGGCAAGAGCCATCCAGCTTTGTGATTTACCCATTTTCGGCGGCGCTGCTTGTCTTTGAACCTGGACTTTCCCGTACCAGTCACCTAGCCACACCTACCGTGGCACCCCCCGAGACCTGAACCCACTAGCGTTCAGCCGCACAGTTTCACTGTCCCTCATTCTACTTCCCGGTGGCCAAATCGCTCACCTACATATGAGTAACGTTACAAATTACTCCATGAGCAAACTTAGTTGCTGAAGCGTTATGCTGAGAATTCATCTTATTGTATGTAAATAATCTATTGTTCGTGCTATTGTATAAAAATTAATGAGTATGTGCATAGGTAGTTTGTTAGAGACTTCGATTAGCTTGTTGTGGGGGCTGTCTGGTTATGGTACCAGTAGCAGACCAATTCATAGTTGTGTGTTATGATCTTCTTTCAGTTAAGAGTGTTTTCCACCTTATGTCTTAAAGCTGAAGTTGTCCCAGATATTATTACTGATTTGCTTTGTAAACTGCTAACGTTATTGCCCAGTTATGTATATCAGGGCAAAGGATGGAATTAACGTTTTGTTTTAATGAAAGAAGTTTTGTTATATTGATTCCATGGAGACTTGTTTGATGTTCTTTTAGCTTTACAAAATATTTTGTTTAGTGAAAGCACATTGCTGGAGTTAAATTTATCGTTAAATTGTGCTGACACCTGCACAGCCCACAGCACAAAACCTTACTCTATCTAATCATGTGTTACATGATCTATTCTTCAAACTGTACCATACAGGCAGAATAAGAAAAAAACAGTTATCTGCTTTCCTTTCTGGGCGTACAGCATTAACCCTAGAAATACCTACACCTTTTGTATAACACGTACTACCAAGAGGAAGGAGGTGGGGGAGTAATTTACGCCTAGCAAAAAAAAAAAACATAAAAAATATACCTTTCCTTAATTGTTATTAGCTTTGAGATACTGATGTTCACGTAGGCTACAGAACCTGAAAATATCATTTAGCACCATCTTAGCAGCACAATCCTTTTTTTGTAATGTGTACACCAATAGGGGGGGTACTTCATGACCACAACAAAAAATTTTCTTAAAAATACAATCTTCGTTAAATGTCATTTTTAAATCTATACAGATGTGTCAAATTCACTACGAAGACTTAAATCACCGCTTAAATTTTAACGAACAATTTAAAACAACTACGGAATCTGGTATCAGAAATGATTAAAAAACAAGAAACACATTTCCACAACTTTAAAATACAAAGTAGGATTTAAATATTTTCGAAAGGCATAAAGTTGCCCCCAACACTTCCCCTCGTCACCCTTTCTTAGTGTGAGCGTTAAAGTACAGGTGAATATCACGTTGCAGTATGTGCAACGTGAGAGGATATTTTTCACCTACACGTGGTCTGTAGAGTGCTTCACCCCTCTCTCTACGGAGTTTCCACAGCCACTGTGACACAGTTCCCCCCCCCCCCCCCCCCCCTGTGGGGACGCTGCAGGGATTCTGCGTCCCTGACCCGGCGCCTCCCCCACTGGGGAGGGTTGTGTTGTGCTCTGTGGTCGCCGCGCCGCTACGTATATTAGCGAGTGTCGCTGCTTCTGCTGCTGTTGCCGCATCTGGGTCACGGCGGACACACCCGCTGTGCGGAGCTGCGACCGAACGGCCGGCCGGTAAACGGCGTATCGGAAAAATAAGCCCTCCCCAGTTACGGGCGCCGTTCCGCTTACTGCCGGCTCTAACTGCGGAAGCGTCCGAACTGCGTTTCCAATAACAGCCTGCGCAGTTCGCTCCGCACTGCGAATTCTGCAGTCGGCCTCTCTACATGCCGAGAGAGCGCCAGTTGTTCTGTCAGAGGTAACAAGTGACCAGTACGAGAGCAGTGTGGGCTGGACAGTGACAGTTTGCCAGAACAACCACGCATGTAATAAACTATAGCTTGTGCATCAGGAAATAAAAGCACATTCGTCCATAACCACCGTGTTCTTATTACTTTTCTGACTTCTAAGTCGTCTTTGGCTTATCTCTTCTACTGCAGCATATCTGTAAGTGTTCATGCAAAGCAGGTTTCTGTGTTGTTGTATTGACAAACAATCATATAGTATGATTTGGAGCCACAGATATATAATCCTGTTTGAAAGATATAATCGCAATTTGACTTTACAACAGGTTCTGTTTTACAATCTAGATTTCAGCCTTAAGCCATTTTCAAGTGTTACAAATATCAAAAATCATTAGAATTCAGTAGAACACGAGTCATCGTCAAAATATGCATCTTCCATTAAACGATTTATATAACCGAAGATACGTATTTTAGCGATGACTTGCGTTCTACTCAATTTTAATGATTTTTGAAACTTGTAACACTTGAGAATTGCCTAAGGCTGAAATCTAGATTGTAAAACAGAACCTGTTGTGTAGTCAAATGTCAATTATGTCTTTCAAAAGAATCGTATATTAACTTGTATAGTGCTGTACGAAACGCATTTGGCTGTCAATACGACAGTGTTTGAAGAGTTCAACGACTACCTTTGTAGGCTACAATATTATTTAAAGATCTCTCACAAAACCCAAAGAAATTGTATCGTATACAGGACAATCATTTAAAACATTTACCGCAAATATTTCGAAAATAGAAGGCCATTGATATGCAAATTTACAGATTGGAATGGTAGGCAAGGGCTATTTATTTACAAAAGGTACAAATATTTGAGTGGAATGAAGCATATTGACAGTAACACAATCAAAGTAGACTAAATCAGAATGTCACTGGTGTTTTATCCAGGAGTCTAGTGACATAGCTCAATACACTAATGCAAGATAATTCTGCAAAATAGTGCGTTCAATTAACGATTTAACAATTTAAAATTTTAGGGAAAGCTTGCAACAGTTAGACTGGGCTACGGTCTACAGAGAAGCTGAGGCTGATTTAAAATTTAACGTATTTCATGATATTTGAAAACAGTTTCTCTGAGAAAACAGTGAAATAAGGTTGTAAGAAATCATCTAAAAAGCCATAGCTTACTAAAGGGATAAAAATATCTTGCAACCAGAAAAGGGAAATGTATCTTACAGCTAGGAGGAGTAAAATTCCACTACACTGTTTTAAGAAAAGTTATTAACAGGTCCTAGAAGTGTGTGCATAATGTCTGAATTAGCACATCTAATAATAAAATTAAAACAATTTGGAATATTGTTAAAAGGAAAAAGGGTAACTGAGAGCCCACTGTAACATTCTGCGTGGTGTCTGTTTGTTCTATAACGTGTCTCCTTACCACTTTCGCGCAACTTCGCTGTGAGCGTGTTTTTTAGGGAATTGACTAGTTTGAACCTGGGACCTGTTGCTGGTAAGGAGACGCCAGATCACGCATGACATGTAGAATTGAGAAGAGTTCAGTGAGACTAGCGATGATATAACCAAATACTTAATGATTTCAGCGTCACCTCCACTGCACTCCCTGTAAAAGAATCTTAATACTAACTAAATTTAGTGTAAGGGGTTCAAGGCTTGCCTATTTTTAGTTAGCTGGTAAAATAACGTCGAAAAAGCAGTTAAGTTTACCAGTGGAAATTTTATTATACTCACAAAACATTGTTTATAAATTGCACTATTGATAAAAGGAACTGTTTTAATACAGGATGGTAAAAACCAACTGCGTTCAACAAAATGTGAACGAATATTCCCTGAATTGGTTTCCAAGTTCTACAATGGATCGAAGGATGACCTATGCCATATCACATCTATAATCAAGGTTTAAATTATGTTTCACAAAAGAGCAAACTATCAAAATGGTCTACAGTGGCCCTCAATTATCTTTAATTACTTATCTAACTTGTAAATTACAGTAGCCGATGTGGCTTCTCAATAACTATTTAACAGAAAAACCATCGCCTTTCAGATTTTTACTTCAAGTGGCAAATGTGAAAACCATGAGGTTTAATTGACGATCGACACTAGTATTACGTAAAAAGGGGGTGTAACAGATGAGACTTCTGCAGTTCTGAGTGAAACTTTAAGCACTGTTATGCGGCATCCCGTGCGTCCATTACCTTGTCGTTGGTTAGGCAGCTTCAGGGGGGCAGAGGCCGGCACAGCGGCCATCCAACTCGCCGTCTCAGAACTAACTAACTTCTCCTACCTTCTCCTTACTACCATATACCGAAGTTAGTAAAAAAAAACCTATCTGACTGTGTTTTCATAAGACCAATCAGGGTTTCTATGTTTACCTTAAGCTCTGCCTACGAAAATTCTGTCTATCCAATGAGAAACGTTATACTTTTCGTGGTGGGGCAATGTTTTTAAAGTTTGCAACGTAACAGAGACGCCAAAAAGTCTCACTTGCTGGTGGTTTGGCCCTTTTTGTGTTATTGTAAGACCTATACTGTTCTTCTGGAGGGCTCTATCTTTTAACATGGTGGTCCTTGACGTAACAGAGACGCGAAAAAGTCTCACGCTAAAACTTATGGCTGGGATTGTCCTAGTGGTTAGCTGGCGACGTGGGTGTCCAGTCTGTCCCTTATTGTAGGGCCTTCTAGCTTAACACGGTTCTGCTCTCGGCGTCTGTTCTCGTTTCTCCCCTCGGAACTGTGTCTGCCTCACAGCGGGAAGGTATGACTTGCGTTTAGGCATTCTTGTGTTAGCCTGTGGTATTCCATTCGCTCACTCGTTACTCATATTACTTTGGTTAATTTATTGTCACGATTTATTTGGAGCTATGTGACATACTACTGGATTTGCTTATCATGTCAGAGTTTTCATGGAAGGTGTTGGATTTGCCTGACACCTTACATATCACCACCCTTCGAACTTAATTTTTGTACTGAATTTAGGCAATGATTGAATCGTTGTCTAAGTCAGTCAAAATTTTTCTAATTTATCTAATTTTTGTTGTGTACTGTTCAGCCACATTATTCTGTTCTATGTTAGTTTGTATTATTAATTTATATTTTTATTTTCTTCCACATTATAATTAAAAATGACAAGAGAAGAATATTTTTATTCTATTATTAATTTTTAATTATTTACTTTCTTTATTTAAGTGTGAAGTTTGTTTTTTAAGAAGTTTGTTATCGAAAGTGAGGAGTCTTTCACATCGATTTTCTTAGAAATATTATTTTTATAAATGTAGTAAATAAGTAAAATCTATTCCTAACACATTTTCTAAATATTATGTACAAGTAAAATGTTTTTGTTTCTAGAAACTCGTTTCAACATTGTTACACTAACAAATAAGAATTATTTCCAAGAATTGCTTTGACAAAAAATTATACATACACATGTATTGAGATATTATCCTAACAAATAGTACAAATATTAAAAAAGGGGAACACATTCGAACAAGATAATTTTTTATTCTTTGTTTTTATAAGGAGAAAATAAGTAAAATATAGTTATTCTTTTATTTTTATGAGGAGAAAATAAGTGGTACATTGTTTAGTGTTTATTATGCCTTACTTTTGTTCTTTAGATAGTGTCCATTTCAGAACTAATGACTTATTTTTATCGATAGTCGGTCTTTTACTTAAGTCCATAGACAATGACTGTTATTTTGTAGTTTACTAGCTGTCTGGTGTGCTTAACTTATTTAGTTCTTCACATGTTTCTTTTGCACAAGTCCTACATCACATAATTTGATTCCACACATTCACATAATCCTATGAATGTTTAAGCATGAGTTTGGCGAATGTTTTTGCACGAAGGTGATGGACTTGAGCGAGATGGATGTGGGCAAGTATTTGATGTACAGCTTCGTTCGTCGTTCCTTGTTGGCTTTGTAACTGTGTGTTGCTGTTGTGGAGGTCCCATGATGAGATGGAGCTGTGAGTGCAGAATCTTGTGGTTTACTGGCTTTGTATGCGTGAAAGACATCGTTATGTGACGCTGAAAGCGGTCGTTTTTCGTTGTAATACTTCACAGACAACTAGTTTACTATATTATAGGTATTTGGGAAGGTATGTCGTCTATTCTTCACCCATCTTCTTTCCTAGTCTCAATCTTGCGAATCTTCAACTTCTGTTCTTTCTGCTTTTTCTCTGTTTCTTACTTACTTCTTGGTTCTTCTCTGGGCAGGATATGGAAATATTTATTGATAACTAGTCTCTTTGAAGTTCTCCTCCTAGTAACAGTTTGATAAATTGTTTGGGCGTGTCATTTTCACCTTGTGGAAGTTTTCTTCAGTTTCGTGCATCAGCGTGCTGTTTAATAGCAGTAGTGTGACTTTTACATGTATTTTTTGCCAGTGGTGCCTTGCCCAAGCGATCTTCTCGTCGGGCCGTTTTTGCTCGCTCTGCTGAGTCGAGGGTGAACCCAGGTTTACGAGTGGTGAAAGTCTGGTGTTTGCTTCTCTGTCCATGCACCGGTCCCTTCAGCAATAGATTAACAAGTGCCATTTGTTGGTCTCACTGTCCTTTCCCTTTCCTTGACGCTTCTGCCTTGTAGGAATTGTGTCTTGCTAATTATGTGCTTTCCTTTCTTGATACTTCTCTGATTGCAAGTTGAGGGGCGTTGTAACTGGTTTTTTGATGGAGTTTTTTTTACAATGGTTGTTACAAAATGTTTTACTTATAATCATCTAACATATGTCTACTACCTACATTGTTTTACACCTTCATAAAAAGCTTTACAAATTTCGGCGCCCATTCCATGTTACAATTCTAGGATATTTTGAGTCTTAACGTCTACTCAAGAATCCTCAAATTGGTTTTTTTATTTTTTTATGTAGTGCCGTGGTGTATAGCATTTTAGTATTTCATGCTGTTAGACTACCTACACTTTATCCCTTCACCTTAATCTATGGAACTATTGGTGTTCTTTTTCCCACCTTCCTCTCTATTCATTCTTTTTTCTTCTGACGATCTTATCTACAACATAATCTTGAAATATTGTGCTGATTATTTACCAGTAATAAAATTAATCTTCATACTTGTACGGACAGTGTTTAATACTGCCAGCCTTAGGTAAAAATACCTCTGCTTTATCTCACAAAATACCCTCTAATTCTCTCTTACTGTGTTCCGAAATACCTTGAACTTCTTGCAATTTTTTGTCGATTTCTCTATGAGCTTCTAGCATGAGTTGAGGCGATTCCCCCTTTTGTGCATACCATTATAATTCTTCATCCTCTTTATCTCGCGTCATTTTTAATTGTTTGTTTATAACTGGTATTTGTTCTAATTTTAGCTTTTGCTCAAAGAGAAGTGTGACTTCCCGAATGTTACGCTACCTTTCCCTATATCTATTATCGCTCATCTCTCATTTAAAAAATCTGCACCTATAATAAAATCTACAGTTAATTTAGGTATAATCACGAAGTTGGCTTCATCTTTTGACCTTGACACAAAAGAGTTAACCTTGTTTGTCTCGTAACTTTAGCAGCATTGTTTCTAATAGGACCTCTTACTTTAATCTTAAGTGTTTTCAGAAATGGCAATTGCTCATTGGCATTACAGTGCATGAATAAATTTTCTGAGATCGCAGTCAGTTCACTTCCGCTATCAATTACAATATTGACTGGGATATGCCTTACCATGGCCTTCACAGTTCATTGAATTTGAAAGGGTTGGTTCTGTTCATCTTCTTCTTGCATCAACGAATCCTCTACTGAATCATACATGAGTCTTTTTAGGAATTTTCCTTGTGAATTCGAACTTTCTGTAGGATAAGCTTCGACTGCTACTTCTCTCTCTTTTATTTCCTCTTCTCTACTTTTTCCTTCATTTACGCTTTCTTCAGAATCCTCTACTTTTTCCTCATCCTCGTCTATCTTCTCCTTCTTCGTCGCTACTTCCACATAATCGCATCTAAATCTCTAATTATCGCTTCATAACTTCCTTCATTATATACATTGGGTTGTGTGCCCACTTGTGACTTATTTTCTACTTCTGTCGACTGCACATTATACTCATTGAACTTGCTTTCCCTGGTTTCCATCTCAAATAGCCCTGCAATACTCATTACTTCGTCCTTTCCTCCTACATTCGTTGTGCATGCCTCTGGTAATTCATCTTCCTCGTCAGTATTCTCCCAATTAATTTCGTCCCAACACGATATTGATATTTTCTTGTCTTCGTTTTCATCTGGTCTCTGCGGATTTGTTTCTTCCTTCTTCTCTTCTCGTGATAAGATTTTTACTCCTCCGTTCAAGGTGCTGCAATTATCCTGGGTCGGTGCGTCATTCTCTTTGGCATGGGCGGTTAGCTGTCAATTCGAACGTTTATCGGGGTTTGTTGGTCTTACCTCCACCTCTTCTAGATGTATTCTCTTTTCTTGTTCAGCTTGTTGATAGTGGTTTATTTGTTGATAATTTGTCGGTCTATTGGTTCTCCGCTACCCGTTCCGGTTGTCGTTGTTCCCTCTGTAATAGTTGTTGCCGCTCCTGGGTGAATTATAGTTATTGCCATATTCTCTTCTAAATCCATAACTGGTTCTTTGTTGAAATCTATTGTCGTTTCTTGGTGCGAGGTTATCACATGGTTCGTAATTATTGTTTCTTCTTACTGTGTCTTGTGGTTTCCACTGCTTTTTGCTTTCGTTTTCACTTGCGCTTCGTCTTTTTCTTGCGTCATCTTCCTAAAATATGAACTCTAGTTCCCCTAGAATACCTTTAATGCTTCGACGTCATTGCCTCCGCGACCTACTAATGATTGCTGGTCTTTCAATGGTAGCTTCGTCGCACATAATTTAGTCAACTCTCCGTCACTGTATGGTACATCTAAGCATTGATTTTTCTTTGCCATTAATTCGAAAAATTTCATGGGGCTCTTCCCTCCTGAATTTTCAAAATATGGGTTCTGTAATAATTCGTACTTCACTCTGTCCTGTGCTTCGCTGGACCAATATAGTGATAGAAACTTCTCTCTGAAATCTTCGTACGATCGGCATGTCGCTGCAACATCTTGCATGATTTCTGCGACTGTTCCTGACATGTATGCACATATAAGGTCTAATTTGTGTGCTAGCGTCTAGTGTTCTGGAAATCATACTCGAAACTGATCAATAAAAGTTCGTGGATGTAATGAGTTTCCTTCTCGAAAGTGTTGAAATTTTCTGTGAGGAAATGGTCGTTGTCGTACTTCATCATAGTTCCATATGAAATTCGCGATTCTTCGCCACTTTCGTTTTTGATCATTTCTCTTGTCGTTCTTTCAGGTTGTGGTAGATCCATTGGATATTGTCCACTGTAACTTTCACCTACCCTTGCGTAGTATCGTTGGAGTGGCACGCAAAAATTTTCTTCCATCGGTTGTGAACGTGTAGCTGAATGCATTGCACTATACTCTTCGCGACCTGTCTTTCCATTGTCACGTATGTTACTTTCCGCCTGTGACTGGAATCGCAAATGCGTAATATCTTCGTTAATTGCTTGTTTTTCCGGTGCTGCTACAGATACGGAAGTGGTTGCAGACTCTGTGCTTGTTCGATCCTGTTCACTAAACTCTTCAATGGTTTGCAACAACTCTGTTCGCAATTTCTGAAATTGTCGTTTCGTTTGCGCTTCTATTTTGGTTATGCGATTATTATATCTTTTCAGCTCTGCTTTTGTGATACGTTTGTGTAACACACTGTTTTCAACAATTTCACGCGCTGTACCTGCTGCTTGTCTAGTAATTTCGTTTATCTGTTTCTCTCCTTTCTTGAGTTCTCCGTGGTTGTTGTTACATGATGTTTTGATCTTGTCCTGAATGTCATTACGCAATGTTTGTACGTCCACTTGTACCTTGTCAACGTCTGTTCTCAATTGATTGTGACCTGTTATTAAGTTTCCTATCACTTCTCGAGATTCTTTTGCCTCGTCTTCAATATGACTTAGATGTAACTGATTTTTTTTGTTTTGTTCTTTAATCTCACGCTTTTGTCTCGTGGTTTCTGCATTTTGTTTCGTCATTTCTGCATTCTGAAGTTTAATTTGGTTCGCAATTTCTTTATTTTGTCTTGTCATGGTTTACGTAGTTAATTGTAATAATTCTGCTAGATTGGTGGGTCCTATTGTGTCCTACGCTCTGTGTTTTCGCCCAAGTGTTGGTTCGCAACCGATTGCATTGAACTGTGCTGTGGCACGTTTCTGCTCGCATTCCTTGTACTCCTTGGTGAGGGAGCTCTGATTACTTGTACTATGGGTTCTACGTATTCAAGACACAAGTTAGAATCCTCATCGGCTGTCTCACTACTTTCCTGCTCCTCTGTCGTATGCTGACCTACGTTTTCTGTGCCTTGGCGTACATTATCCAGGTTATGGTGCGTTATCTGTCCTATTTCTCGCGAAACTGCATCGTCTGTTGTACTGTCATCTATTCTCTGTCCATTTTCATGCTGAGTCTCTACCTCAATTCGGTCAATTTCTCGATCTGTCATTGCTAATCTTTCCGAATTGCTTATTCTCTGTTTTAAAGGCAATTCACGCGATCTAATTCGAGTGAACATGCGCTCATAAGATCTCACACGTTTCATAAACTTTTTGCACATACGACTTGACAATCAATTCACTTACTTATTGGGTCATACCAACTTATCAACGAAGTATCCGCCACTAGTGTGCTTGCATTGGAGAGAAAACTTAATTCTAACAAATTTAAAATTCATAACTTAATTATGCTATTGTCTCTGCCGGACTCATTTCTATTGAATACTTTTACTATTTATCGCCGCAGCTACTGTTTTCGACTATGTATAGTTTCAGAAAAAAATTCTATTAAAATTTTTCAACAGGATATTTTTCTGACCTAATTAGGCATGTGGTCGACCTTCAATCACGGTATTTTACCATCGTGGCAGGGTTGCCGAACATTCTGCATGGTGTCTGTTTGTTCTATATCGTGTCTCCCTACCACTTTTGCACAACGATGCTCTGAGCTTGTTTTTTAGGGAATTGACTAGTTTGAACCTGGGACCTGTTGCTGGTAAGGAGACGCCAGACCACACATGACATGTAGAATTCAGAAGAGTTCAGTGAGACTAGCGACGATATAACAAAATACTAAATGATTTCAGCGTCAGCTCCACTGCACTCCCTGTAAAAGAATCTTAATACTAACTAAATTTAGTGGAAGGGGTTCAAGGCTTTTATTCTACTCATAAAATATTGGTTATAAATTGCACTATTGATAAAAGGAAATGTTTTAATACAGGATGGTAAAAACCAACTGCATTCAACAAAATTTGAACGAATATTCCCTGAATGGGTTTGCAAGTTCTACAATGGATCAAAGGATGACCTATGCCATATCACATCTATAATCTAGGTTTAAATTAAGTTTCACGAAAGAGCAAACTATCAAAATGGTCTACAGTGACACTCTATTATCTTTAATTACTTATCTAACTTGTCGTAAAATACAGTGACTGATGTGGCTTCACAATAACTATATAACAGAAAAATCATCGCGTTTCAGATTTTTACATCAAGTGGCAAATGTCAACACCATGAGCCTTAATTGACGATCGACACTAGTATTACGCAAAAAGGGGGTGTAACAGATGAGACTTCAGCAGTTCTGAGTGAAGCTTTATGCGCTGTTGTGCGGCATCGCGTGCGTTCATTACCTTGTCGGTGTTCGTCAGGGGGCGGCGGGCAGCACAGCTCCGCTCACCTCGCTGTCTCCGAAAGCAACTCTTCTCCTAACTTCTCCTTACTACAATTTACCGAAGTTTGTTTAAATAAAGCTATCTGGCTGTGTTTTCATCTGATCAATCAGGGTCTTAATGTTAACCTTAAGCTCTGCCCACAAAAATTTTGTCTATCCAATGAGAAACGTTATACTTTTCGTGGTGGGGCAATGTTTTTAAAGTTTGCAACGTAACAGAGACGCGAAAAAGTCTCACGCTAAAACTTGCAAGTTGTGTGGCCCTTTTTGTATTATCGTAAGATCTATACTGTTCTTCTGGAGGGCTCTAGCTTTTAACATGGGCTGGGGGGGGGGGGGGGGGGGCGGTGGTCTTTGACGCAACAGAGACACGAAAAAGTCTTACGCTAAAACTTGCGGCTGGTGTTGTCCTAGTGTTTAGATGGTGACGTGGGTGTCCAGTCCGTCCCTTATCGTAGGGCCTTCTAGCTTAACACGGTTCTGCTCTTGGCTTCTGTTCTCATTTCTCCCCTTGGAACTGCATCTGTCTCACGGAGGGAAGGTATGACATGTATTATGCATTCTTGTGTTAGCCTGTGGTATTCCATTTGCTCACTCGTTACTCGTATTACTTTGGTTAATTTAATGTAACGATTTATTCAGTGCTATGTGACATACTACTGGAGGTGCTTATCATGTTAGGGTTTTCATGGAAGGTGTTGGATTTGCCTGACATCTTACAGCAGGAAGACTGTACTTCTATCCCCACTCAATAAAAAGTTTGTTAACAAGAAGTAAGAAGTAGAAAACATTTTTAGTGATCATTTTTAAGTGTTCTAGAGGAAATAGAAGACAGCTATTGCTTAGAAAATGCAAAGCTATGTATGGAAGAGGAAATACCTACACAATTTGATAATATTGAAATTCAGCCCACCTCTCCTACGTAAATTAGGAAAATAATAAATTTACTCAAAGGTAAAAGCTCACATGGAGTTGATGGTATTTGTAACAAAGTACTCAAAGGTTGTTCACAACACATAAGTACGATTCTCAGCCACATATGTAGTAGCTCATTAAAACAGGGCATTTGACCAGATAGAGTGAAATACGTTTGCAACATCTAAGTAGCATTCTCAGCCACATATGTAATAGCTCATTAAAACAGGGCATTTTTCCAGACAGACTGAAATACGTTATTGCTAAACCATTCCATAAAAAATACTACAGTCCAAACTCACTTCTGACAGCTGTATCAAAAGTTATTGAAAAAGTAATGTATTCAAGAGTACCATCACGTATTTGTAAAAATGAGGTACTAACAAATCTCAGTTTGGTATTCAGAAAGCCTTTTCAATAGAAAATGCTATATATGCTTTCACTAATCAGATATTAAATGCACTGAACAATTGATCAGAGCCCATTGGGATCTCTCAAAGGTTTCTGACTGTGTGAATCACAAAATTCTTCAAGATAAATTTAAGTATTGTGGGACAGTGCACAAATGGTTTAATTCATATTCAACTGGAAGAATGCAGAAGGCTGAAATAAGCAGTATAGATAGGAAGCAAAAATCGGCAGACCCTTCTAACTAGGGAGCCATTAAGAAACGTGTCCCATAGGATTCAGTCTTGGGTCCCTTTTTCTTCTTAACATATATTAACGACTTGCCACTCTATATTCATCAAGATGTAATGGCAGTTCTTTTTGCTGATGATACAAATGTAGTAATAATACCAAACAAACAAGAATCAGCTGAGGGATTGTAAATAATGTCTTTCCAAAAATTATTAAGTGGTTCTCTGCAAATGGACTCTCACTAAATTGTGAGAAAACACAGTATATACAGTTATGTACAGTAAATGGCATAACACCATTGATAAATATAGACTATGAACAGAGTCTGTTGCTAAGACAGAACATTCAAAATTTCTGGGTGTGCGCATTAATGAGAAATTGAATTGGGAGGAACATATTGATGATCTGCTGATACAGTTAAGTTGAGCTACTTTTGCTATTAAGGTTATTCCAAATTTTTGTGACAGACGTATAAGTAAATTACCCTACTATGCCTATTTTCATTCACTGCTTTCATTTGGCATCATATTTTAGGGTAATTCATCATTGAAGGAAAAGTATTCCTTGCACACAACCGTTTAATCAGAATAATAACTGGAGCCCACCAAGGATCAACTTGCAGAAATTTATTTAGGAACTCAGGATTTTCACAGTGCCTTCGCAGTACATACATTTAAGTATGAATAACCAATCCAAGTTCGAAAATAACAGCAAAGTACATTGCAACAACACAAGAAGAAAAGATGATCTTCACTATTCTGTGCTAAATCTGACTTTGGCACAAAAATAAGTGAATTTTATTGCTACAAAAATCTTTAGTGATTTGCCAAATAGCATTAAAAGTCTGACAGGTAGCCAGACAACATTTAAAAAGAAACAAAATGAATTTCTGAATGACAACTCCTTCTACTCGAGGTAGATGAATTTTTAGATATGAAGTAGGAACTGTAAAAAAAATTAAAAAAAATTATTTTCTGTAAAGAAATTTTATGTTGAAATGACACATTACACATCATTACCAAATGCATTCATTATCTATGGAACAAGTATCAATGTGTATATGAGGTATTCTATGAGATATTGTAGTTCGAATATTGTCAACACTGACACTTGTTTGTTCCATTGTGTAGTACAAACGAATATGAATTTCACATGGGTGCTACGTTCAGCCATACACGGGTGTTAATACATCTCCATCGGTGTCGTGTAGTTAAATGGGGCGTTACCTAGGACAAACGAAAGACAAACAGTACCTCCATGCGTCTGACACACAAAGAACTAATGCAACCTCAAAGCCTGTGCTCACAATGAACACCACCAGCTTCCACACAAGCTTGCGGTCTGTCAGGCAACGATTGCTGCACGCGTTCTAGCATTTAATTGAAAATTACAGTGGAGGCAACAGTAATACTTCATTTAAAATCATCTATAATTGTTGGATAGGTTGAGGTATATTTGGCTTTCTTTCTGCTTTCACCATAAACCATGAGCATATCCGCTTTTTCCACATTGGGAAATAGCACCTTACAAGCACGTCCTGCTGCGTTCACTATCACGCAGTAAGTGACAGGACATCGCAGAGCAGTCAAAGTGTACACACAATAAACTGTAAATAAACATAACGTCATCGCCTATCATTTACGCAAACAAACTGCTGTCAGTGTTTACAATGTTCGCAGTACGATAGCCCGTAAACTGCTTGCAATAGCTTCTTGCAAGAAACACCATTGGCATTCTCATTTACGTTACTTTTAGGATTTTACTGTCAATAGGCATTTCTCCATTTCAAAATTTGTGACTATTGTAAAAAAATTGCACTGTCGTCAACGTCGCAAAATCTGTGTACTGACTGCAAATACTTGCCCTTTCCTACAATTTTGTTCTGTGAAAACCGCATAAAGACAGTGTCTTCCATGTACCAAACTTTTGCGGTGATTCACCCTATATAAAGAATGTCAGAGGTACCAAAGTTACTGGCCAGCCACAGATAAGAACAGGAACTAAAATTGAGGGTAGCAATGCAAAACCAGAAATTCTGTTTTCAAATCTTCCTTTACAAACATACGAGAATTGGCTCTATTCAGTTCTCGAAATCGCAAATATTAATGTTAGCGCTATTGAGGAACCGAGGCACCGGCTAAAATTGAACAAAGGTGCAAAGCCAGATGTAATCCACATCAGATGCTACTTAGAATTTGCAGTTACGTTGCCATTCTTCTTCACAATAATATGTCATAGATCCTTTGTACAAAAACAGAAGAAAGCACAGGTCTGACAGAAATGAAAGAACTGTAGCATAAGCGAGCCACAGCACAGTTAATCAATATCCTTCACATAATTTTGTAGCAGACTCTTGAACTTTACTCTCAGCTCAAACTTCATGTGGTATTTCAAACAAAGTAACCTTCTACATACCAACCGGCAAGAGCTCCATCTCCCTCACAGACCTGATTTCGATTTCCAAAAAGCATTTGAATCAGTACATATCCACACTCGTTATCAAAAATCATATGGGGCATCAAGCGAAATCCTGATGGACTGACGATTTTTAGGTATGGATGCCCCAGCAAGTTATCTTGGCTGAAGAGTCGTCCCCAGATGTAGAAGTAACTTCAGGTTTGCACATGGGAAGTGTGCTGGGATCCTTGCTAATCATGTTGTATGTTACATGTATGTACTTACATTTTATGTCTTTAAAATATATAATGACATAAAATGTGAGTATGTATTACGTAATTATACACCAATGAATTTATATTCATTGTTTAAGGCATTTAACGTCATTTTAAATTTTATTTGATCTAACTCTACGCAATTTTGCGCACAGTTCTACTTAAATGTACAATAAAACAGGCAAATGGCAGTGTGTTCCTTTAACAAATATGGTATGAGTGTGGCTCACCAACGTCAAAAACTGTTTAACGCTCAGATGGGTTTCCACACTAACAACAATTTAAGCAACATCCTTGGACATAATACAAATAAAACTAACCCAGTAGGTAGATCCAGTATGTACAAGATTAAATATGTGTGAGATATGCAGTAAGTACTACAGTGGACAAACTGAGCGTTTTTTTCACATGTTAAAAGAGCACATCAGAAAAACAGAGAGCTGCACTTCTACTTCCTGTAACCATTTGAAACAGACTAATTACCAAGTGAAAGCGAATGATGTGGCACTGCAAAATTATGCATACACTACCCAAAATCAATGAAATGAATGTATTAAAGGAAATCGAGATATACAACTGCGTGATTAACTCTCCAAACGACCAGTTGAATGAACTAGAATTTTGCATTAAAATGTTCTTAGATAATTTCAGGTTTTTATCATTTGAGTAATGATGTCAACAAACTGACGACTGTTCTTCATCTTATGACAGAGGCCCAAGTGTATAAAGTTTTACAGTGTACATACCGCCTTCCTCTTTTACATAATATTCTACAGTGTTATAGATTTTGTAGCTACATTGGTTCTACGGCAACATGTAATTTGATTGATATTTTTAAGTCTGGATATCATTCTATGTAGTTTAGTAAGCTATACAGTTAACCACTCTGCTCATTGTCTTCTCCCTCCTTCCTCTGTAAGGCCCACTATAGGAGGGCCATATAGGTAAAGTTAATACTAACCTATCTCCATAATGCTGGCACGTGACCTATAGGACATTTTAAAAGTGTTATTAATTTTCTCATCAATTCAGAATAGTTTAATTATTGCTGATGACTTTAATGCCTCTGCAGTCACAGTTCAGTAGTGTTACTATCAGGCAAGTGCTCCTGACTATCAGGCAATATGGTCCTGACAGCTTTCCAAGCAAGAATATTCGTTGGAGAGGGGGAGGGGTAACTGCAAAAAGATGTTTCTAGTGAAATTTAAGAATTTAAAATATTTACGCAATAAATTATTTGTGCTTCAGATGTCAGCAAGACCACATCAGTATTAAATTTTCCTTTAATATGATACTTAAATAAATTTGATATTTTAGGAGTGTGTATAACCATCATTCCTATATAAAAGACCACAGTGTACTACTTTGTAGCGATATTGGGTTTACAGTAATATATAACTTAATAAATATGTATAATTGCAGATGTCTCTGTATACAGCTAAGTACATTATACAGTTAACCATTGTGATCCCCTCCCCTTGCCACCTCACCCCCTCCCCTACTCTAAGGTTAGTCATCCATAATGTATGGCCTAAAGGACTTGTTAATATTTTTATTAATTTCCCTTTAATCCACTAATAATTTTAACAGTTTTCTTCTTTACCATTTGTAAAATGAATTTCTTGACATGTAATTCCAAGAACTTAAAATGTTTATGGAACAAATCATTTATGCCTCAGAGGTCTACGTGTTAGCATTATTAAGACCTCATCAATGGAAAATGGGATAATAATGGTTATTTATGTAATACTACAATATATAATCAAGAGCACAGCGTATCAACCAACGTGTTATCTTGTTTATTGAACAAACTGTGTGTGCTTCAGATCTCCTCTTGATGGAAATATTAAGAGCACATCAATATGGAATTTAATGGATATTTATGTAATACTGCATGTATGCTCAGTTACATAGGACAATGTACCAATGTACGATACATCCATTACCCTTTACCTCCCCCTCCAATTGCAGTTACCCCTCCCCCTCTCCAAATCCCAATATTCTTGCTTGGACAGCTGTCAGGACCATATCGCCTGATAGTCAGGAGCATTTGCCTGATAGTAACACTGCTGAACTGTGACTGTCTTTAGCGGAGCCAAATAGCTTAATTTAGTCTTAAGATACTACGTTCACCATGTATGTCTTATATGACTTCTCAACAATTTAAGGTAATTTTAGAATCACCTTGAAAATGCGTATTGATTAGGTGCAGAATAGTTCTCTTCCACGCCATGATTGTTCACTTATATAGGCGTTGAGGAGAACATTTATGTGCCTGACTATGGTTTCTGATCGAAACTAGTAGCTCTGTGATCAATATGAAATTTTTGTACACACTTCTCTTCCTGGGTGCCCATCAACTCGAGTTTGCGAGCGTCACGGGCTCTTTTCCTACCAGAGTGTGCTTGTAGCAGTGCGAAGGCAGACACAGCACCACTCCGAACTTTCCTATGACGGTGCAAGGGAGTCTACAGGTAGAAGTGCAAGAGGCAGATCAGCTTTGGGCAGAACGGGAGGCCGTGGAAATGGGGCGGTGCTGCCGGCCAGTGAGGCCGAGTGGTTCTAAGCGCTTCAGTCTGGAACCACACGACCGCTGCGGTCCCAGGTTCGAATCCTGCCTCGGGCATGGATGTGTGTGCTGTCCTTAAGTTAGTTAGGTTTAAGTAGTTCTAAGTTCTAGCATACAGATGACCTCAGATGGTAGGTCCCATTGTGCTCAGAGCCATTTGAAATAATTATTTTTTTTGAGGGGGAGGGGGGGGGGGGGCGGTGCTGGAGCTAGCCCATGAAGTTACCCTGGTCGCAGTCTGTTGGAGAAGCTAGCCACCCAAGTAAGGATTTGGCACTGGGCCTGGATGGCATGTCGGCTGTGGCTGCCCTCACATTCGTTCGTAGTATGGACACACGGAGCAGAGGAGTTGGATGCCTTCCTGACACATTTAAACAGCATTAATCCGAAAATCCAATTCACCATGGATATGGAAAAGAATGGGCAATTGAACTTCCTGGATGTGTCTGTGGTTAAACGACGGGACGGAACGTTGGGCCATAAGGTGCAAGGAAAGTCCACACATACTGATCGTTATTTACACAAATAATCAAACCACCACCCTAAACAAAAAAGAGGTGTAATGAAAACTTTGGTAGACAGGGCGTACAAACTTTGTGAACCTGTTTATTTAAAAGATGAGATTGAACATCTACGCTCAACTTTCGAGACGAATGGCTACTCTAACAAGGATATAGATCGAGCACTGCGCTCTAGGCAGAGAATAAGGAGTAACGACGAACAACAGTGGTCCAAGGGCAAAGTTTTTCTTCCGTTCATTAGTAAGGCCACAGACGGCATTGGGAAAGTTTTAGGCAAGTATGGGGTGGAAACTATTTTCAGACCCACGAGGAAAATAAAAGAATTTTTAAGGTCAGCAAAAGATGCACGACACCCTTTGGCTACACCGGGTGTATATAAAATTCCTTGTAGTTGTCGACAGGTTTACATCGGTACCACAAAGAGAAGTGTGAACACCCGTCTTTTTGAACATAAGAGGAATTGCCGCCTGGGTCACACGGATAAATCGGCCGTAGCGGAACATGTTTACCAGGAAGGTGATCACGAAATAAAATTCAGCGAGACGAGCGTCATATCAAAAACCTCGCATTATTATGCACGCTTGTATAGAGAGGCTATCGAGATTGATAAACATCGTAATAATTTTAACAGGAAAGACGAAGGTGTTAAACTGGATAAAATTTGGATGTCAGCGTTGCACGGCAAGAGTGAGAATCGATTACTTTCAATCGAGAATGTTGGCGTTACCAGAGACAATCTCATAGCTGACGCCACGTGATCAACAGTGGCGCCCTCTGTACTGCCTATATAATCAGCGCTTCCTCGAGTTCTCTTGGCAGTTCGCCACTTTACCTCCGAGGATGTCTCCCGCAGTCGGAGACGAAACGTCAGGGGAGAGTTTTATACTTCGACCACGGCCTATCAGCCCGGAGGTTTTAAGTGAATAGTGCGAAAATATGTTTGATAGGCACAAAAAAAGAAAACACGCGCAGGCAGAGTTTGACTAGTGAGTCCAGGTGGCATGAATTGCAATGTCACACACTTTTCAGGGGGGATAGTTTGCTCTAAGAAGTACGATATTTACGCAGTCCAGGAATCAATCAAAAGTAAGTTACTGTGACCAGCTATTGGCAAAAAGCAATGGTCATACATTGTTTTTGGTCATCAGTCTACTGACTGGTTTGATGCGGCACGCCACGAATTCCTTCCCTGTGCTACCCACTTCATCTCAGAATAGCACTTGCAACCTACGACCTCAATTATTTGTCTGGATGTATTCCAATCTCTGTCTTCCTCTGCACTTTTTGACCTCTACAGCTCCCTCTAGTACCATGGAAGTCATTCCCTCATGTCTTAGCAGATGTCCTATCATCCTGTCCCTTCTCCTTATCAGTGTTTTCCACATATTCCTTTCCTCTCCGATTCTGCGTAGAACCTCCTCATTCCTTATCTTATCAGTCCACCTAATTTTCAACATTCTTCTATAGCACTACATCTCAAATGTTTCGATTCTCTTCTGTTCCGGTTTTCCCACAGTTCATGTTTCACTACCATACAATGCTGTACTCCAGACGTACATCCTCAGAAATTTCTCCCTAAATTAAGGCCGGTATTTGATATTAGTAGACTTCTCTTGGCCAGAAATGCCTTTTTTGCCATAGCGAGTCTGCTTTTGATGTCCTCCTTGCACCGTCCGTCATTGGTTATTTTACTGCCTAGGTAGCAGAATTCCTTGACTTAATTGACTTCGTGCCCATCAATCCTGATGTTAAGTTTCTCGCTGGTGTCATTTCCACTACTTCTCATTACATTCGTCTCTCTCCGATTTACTCTCAAACCATACTGTGTACTCAATAGACTGTTCATTCCGTTCAGCAGATCGTTTAATTATTCTTCACTTTCACTCAGGATAGGAATGTCATCAGTGAATCGTATCATTGATATCCTTTCACCTTCTATTTTAATTCCATTCCTGAACATTTCTTTTATTTCCATTATTGCTTCCTCGATGTACAGATTGAAGAGTAGGGGCGAAAGGCTACAGCCTTGTCTTACACCCTTCTTAATACGAGCACTTCGTTCTTGATCGTCCACTCTTATTATCCCCTCTTGGTTGTTGTACATATTGTATATGACCCGTCTCTTCCTATAGCTTACCCCTACTTTTTTCAGAATCTCGAACAGCTTGCACCAATTTGTATTGTCGAACGCTTTTTCCAGGTCGACAAATCCTATGAACGTGTCTTGATTTTTCTTTAGCCTTGCTTCCATTATTAGCCGTAACGTCAGAATTGCCTCTCTCGTGCCTTTACATTTCCTAAAGCCAAACTGATCGTCACCTAGCGCATTCTCAATTTTCTTTTCCATTCTTCTGTATATTATTCTTGTAAGCAGCTTCGATGCATGAGCTGTTAAGCTGATTGTGCGATAATTTTCGCACTTGTCAGCTCTTGCCGTCTTCGGAATTGTGTGGATGATGCTTTTCCCAAAGTCAGATGGTCATACTATAGCTGTAGTTCTCTTATGCGCATTTTGCCACTCTTGCTTGCTGCGATGTACATATTCCCCGTTACCCTTGCGCGATCATGCACACAAGAAAGAATCGCTGAGGGCAGAGTACCTCCAACTTCTCCGAGCACGATAAATAACTTTACCATCCACATTAACAGTCGGCATAATAGTCTACGAATGCGTTAAGGCATTGATGACAGATGATATTGATACAACTCTATTGGTACCTCTAATTTCCTGGGTTCCTTTCGTATGCATTTCCTCTTAAAGCCGCTGTTGGTCGGAGTTGAAAACAAGTTCCTTACTGAACAATGGGATAACTTTGTTTATTTCATCGAGCCGATTTCACAGTTCGCTGTGCATAATGAAGTTGACACTTCGTTTAAAATTTCGTAATCTTAAGCCTCCAATTCTGTAGGACTCTTTGATGTTATGGCGTCATCCACAGATTCGTTTGAAGTCACTGTAATCTATGATGTGCGCAGTTTCATCTGCATAGCGCAGTAGATCACTATCATGCACAGCCTGCAAATGGTATCGAGCATTCTTGAAACGAATGTCACCAGTTTCTGTAAGAACTGCGCCTTGTGCTCCCTTGAATATATGGAATTTTTCTTATGCACAGCTCCTTCCGATCTGATCACGTCAGCATAGAAAAGATGTGGAATGATTTCGAAGAGAGAGTATCGACGGCGATTGAGAGATATATACCACATAAATTAATAAATGGTGGTTCTGATCCCCCATGGTAAACAAAACGGGTGAGATCGCTGTTGCAGAAGCAACGAAAAAAGAATGCCAAATTTAAAAAGACGCAACATCCCCAATATTGGCAAAGTTTTGCATAAGTTCGAAATACAGCGTGTGCATCAATAAGGAGATGCTTCTAATAATTTCCACAACGAAACTATGTCTCGGAATCAATCAGATAACGCAAAGAGATTCTGCTCATACATAAAGCACACCAGTCGGAACACGCAATCGATACCTTCAGTGCGCGATAACCGCGGTGAAGTCACTGATGACAGTTCCACTAAAGCAGAGCTATTAAACACGGTTTTTCGAAATTCCTTCACCAAAGAAGAGGAAGTAAATATTCCCGTATTCAAATCAAGAACAACTGCGAAGATGAGAAACATAGAAGCAGATATCCTCGGTGTAGCAAAGCACATTAACTCTATCAATAAAGGCAAGGCCTCCGGTCCAGATCGTATACCAGTCAGATACCTCTTAGAGAAGGCTGATAAAATAGCTCCATGTTTAGCAATTATATACAACCCCTTTTTCACAGAAAGTTCCGTACCTAAAGACTGGAAAATTGCTCATTTCACACCAATATCCAAAAAGGGAAATAGGAGTAATCCGCTGAATTACAGGCCCATACCACTAACGTCGATTTGTAGTGGGGTTTCGGAACATAAACTGTATTCGAACATTATGAAGTACCTAGAAGAAAACGATTTATTGACGGATTCAGAAAATATCGTACTTGCGGAGCAGCACTAGCTATTTATACTCATTAAGTAATTAGTGCTATCGACAGGGGATGTCCAATTGACTCCATATTTTAGATTTCCATAAGGCTTTCGACACCGTTCCTCACAAGCGTCTTCTAACCAAACTGCGTGCCTATGGAATACCGCCTCAGCTGTGCGACTGGATTCTTGATTTATTGTCAGAAAGGTCAGAGTTCGTAGTAATAGATGGAAAGTCATCGAGTAAAACAGAAGTAATATCCGGCGTTCCCCAAGTAAGTGTTATAGGCCCTCTATAGTTGCTGATCTCTATTAACGACATAGGAGACAATTTGAGTAGTCCCCTTAGATTATTTGAAGATGATGCTGTCATTTACCGCCTTGTAAAGTCATCAAATGACCAGAACGAATTGCAAAACGATTTAGATAAGATATCTGAATGGTGCGAAAAGCGGCAATTGACTATGAATAGAGAAAAGTGTGGAATTATTCACATGAGTACTAAAAGAAATCAGCTAAATTTCGATTACGCGGTAAGTCACACAAATCTGAAGGCTGTAAAATTAGCAAAATACTTAGTGATTACAGTTACAAATAACCTAAACTGGAACGATCACATAGATAGTATTGTGGGTAGAGGAAACCAAAGACTACGATTCATTGGCAGAACACTTAGAAGGTGCAACAGGTCTACTAAAGAGACTGCTTACACCACGCTTGTGCGCCGTAGTCTGGAGTATTGCTGTGGGGTGTGGGAGCCGCATCAGGTGCGACTGACGGATGACATCGAAAAAGTACAAAGAAGGGCAGCTCGTTTTGTATTATCGCGAAATAGGGGAGATAGTATCACAGACATTATACGTGGATTGGAGTGGCAATCATTAACGTAAGGCGTTTTTCGTTCCGACGGGATCTTCTCATGAAATTTCAATCACCAGTATTCTCCGCCGATTGCGAAAACATTCTGTTGGCGCCCACCTACATAGGGAGAAATGATCATCACGATAGACTAAGAGAAATCAGGGTTCGCACAGGCACTTAATTGTGAATAGCAGATTAATCACATAAATGTAGATGAAATATAAACGATCATATTATTGCGGGCTTACTAGAAATCTGTTCATAATTGTATTTTTAGTATACTGCAGATGATCTTCCACGTACCCGCTCCTCGAACAATGTCTGTCCCTTACTTTGTCTCACTGGAGGCGGGATTTGTGGCTCCCTGTCCGACAAGGATGATGAACTACATGGCTCGAGACCTGTTTCAGTATCGCTTTCACTTGTTAATGACCCATCATCATCATTGTACTCCTCATATACATTATTAGCACAGTCAACGGACATCACCGTCATACGACACTACACATTTCACCGATTCATCTTGCAGAAACGCTGATGTTTCATCTGCCCCTTCTTTCTCATTCTGCGAAATTCCCTGGTTGCCTTTCTGATGAAATGTCCCCTTCGGCAATTGTTGTTATAGATATAACGCAATATTTTCTATGTTTGTCGTTGCCATTGCTCTGCTTTGTATCAATATCACTAGCACCGAAGCATTGTTGTCAGTTACTCGTCGACTAAGCAGATCGACTTCACTCCGTAGCCTCATGCTATGCACACAATTGGATACCTCTGGTCTCGCCCGCTCTTGCCATTAACAACCAACGTTGTGGTTGCATGATAGTAAGTATGCAGGGCTTCGAAAGCCGTAAACATCGTGGCCTTTTGCGACCTCGCACTCAAGGGGTTCCTCGTGAGAGTTTAGGGTGGCGTTTTCTGCAAAACCCTTAGCTCAGGCGAATTTGCGTTAAGGCAGGTATTAGCCTTCATTAAGGGTGTTTTGGGACCACAACTAAGTAGGGTAGCACTACTAACTCAATGCCAGGGGCAAGAGAGAGGCAACTCGCATATCCGGGGATAAAATAACGTTATAACTAATTAGCAATGGGTTAACAGTGTATTTTCTAGTGATGTCAAAATAACAAATGGAATTCTAACTGTAGACCTCCTACGTAAAACAGAGCTTTTATCGGCGGTGATCCGCCTCACGCACGTGAGTCAATATGCGTGGTTGTCTTTGAAGTACTTCAATCACTCTGTGGACTCGAGAAGTAAGGTCCTCCCCTGACGGTACAGGTGAGCCACACACCACACCCCTTATCCACAGAAGATAAACAAGGGGTGTCAGTTGTAATGTCGTCCGCCCCCGGTAGCTGAGTGGCCAGCGCGACAGACTGTCGATCCTAATGGCCCGGGTTTGATTACCGGCTGAGTCGGAGATTTTCTCCGCTCAGGGACTGGGTGTTGTGTTGTCCTAATAATCATCATTTTATCCCCATCGACGCGCAAATTGCCGAAGTGGTGTGAAATCGAAAGACATGCACCAGACGAGAGGTCTACCCGACGGGAGGCCCTCGTCGCACGCCATTATTATTATTATTAGTTGTAATGTCAACGCGAGTATTTTGTGTCGCCAGTTTATGGGACAGCTCAGTTGGCAGAGCACTTGCCCACGAAAGGAAAAGGTCCCGAGTCCGAGTCTGGATCCGGCACACAGTTTTAATCTGCTAGGAAGTTTCATATAAGCGCACACTCCGCTGCAGAGTGAAAATCTCATTCTATTTTATTCTTGTCTAAATTATATTGAAAAACCATTTCATTATTACAGTTTATTTGTTTGTGCATTTACACGACCACTTCTTTCTGGGATATATACATTGGCTTTATTTGCAAGGTTGTTACATCCTTCTGCAGACGTATGTACATTTTCAACACTATCATGTATATTAAAAACATAAATACAACGTTTCCCATTTGAATTTGTTGTTTTTCATTCTATATACAATACTTACATTTTCTTTCCGATCATTCTGTATACAATATTTACATTTTAATCAGATGACCACATGAGAAAGCAAGTCATGATGAAGACAGATCTGTGGCAACACCATTGAGATGGACAGGATCTGTTTTTTGAATTAGAAATATTTTATAATGCTTTTCTAATGACTTTTAACTAAGACAAAGCACAGATTTTAATTAAGTATGTCAATTGTCAACAAACAAACAAACATTATTAGTAATTTGGTGTGGGTGCATATGTTTTATTCAGAGGCGAGAAATGTACCAGACTGTTGGCAGTTGGTGTATTTGGCTACATTACTGATGTTGATTCTACCACAGCACTGTTTTACTCATTGACATAGCTTGTAAATTTGCTGATAATCAGGTGTGTTAGTCTTATACCTGACACATTCAGGTACACTCTGGTGCATTTGATGTTTCACATTGGCGTGACATGGTAACACTTTTTGTTTCATACACTATTTACTAATTAGTTACTTTACTGTTGTCTACAGCATTCTCGAGGAGACACTATCTACATGCAGCACTGTGCACATAGGTGACAGTGTTTAACTGTTGTTTATCATATTATCAATTTTGCTTTTGTAAGGTGTCAGGCAAATCCAACACCCTCCATGAAAACCCTGACATGATAAGCAAATCCAGTAGTATGTCACATAGCTCCGAATAAATCGTTACATTAAATTAACCAAAGTAATACGAGTAACGAGTGAGCAAATGGAATACCACAGACTAACACAAGAATGCTTAAATGCATGTCATACCTTCCCACCGTGAGACAGACGCAGTTCCGAGGGGAGAAACGAGAACAGAAGCAGAGAGCAGAACTGTGTTAAGCTAGAAGGCCCTACGATAAGGGACGGACTGGACACCCACGTCGCCAGCTAACCGCTAAGACCACACCACCCGCTAGTTTTAGCGTGAGACTTATCGTGTCTCCGTTACGTCAAGGACCCCCCCCCCCCCCAGCCTATGTCAAAAGCTAGAGCCTTTCGGAAGAACAGTATAGATCTTACGATAACGCTAAAAGGACCACACAAGCTGCAAGTTGTAGCGTGAGACTTTTTCGCGTCTCTGTTACGTTGCAAACTTTAAAAACATTGCCCCACCACGAAAAGTATAACGTTTCTCATTGGATAGACAGAATTTTTGTAGGCGGAGCTTAAGGTTAACATTGAGACCCTGATTGGTCAGATGAAAACACAGCCAGATAGTTTTTTTTTAAACCAACTTCGGTAAATGGTAGTAAGGAGAAGTTAGGTGGAGAGTTAGTTCCGAGTCGGCGAGGTGAGCGGAGCTGTTTTGCCCGCGGCCCCCTGACAAACACTGACAAGGTAATCAACGCACGCGATGCCGCATAACAGCGCATAAAGCTTCACTCAGAACTGCAGGAGCCTCATCTGTTACATCCCCTTTTTGCGTAATACTAGTGTCGATCGTCAATTAAAGCTCATGGTGTTCACATTTGCCACTTGAAGTAAAAATCTGAAACGCAATGATTTTTCTGTTATATAGTTATTGAGAAGCCACATCAGTCACTGTATTTTACGAGAAGTTAGATAAGTAATTAAAGGTAATTGAGTGTCACTGTAGACCATTTTGATTGTTTGCTCTTTCGTGAAACTTAATTTAAACCTAGATTATAGATGTGATATGGCATAGGTCATCCTTAGATCCATTCTAGAACTTGCAAACCCATTCAGGGAATATTCGTTCAAATTTTGTTGAACGCAGTTGGTTTTTACCATCCTGTATTAAAACACTTCCTTTTGTCAATAGTGCAATTTATAAACAATGTTTTGTGAGTAGAATAAAATTTCCAATGGAAAACTTATCTGTTTTTTCGACGTTATTTTACCAGCTAACTAAAAATAGGAAAGCCTTGAACCCTTTCCACTAAATTTAGTTAGTATTAAGATTCTTTTACAGGGAGTGCAATGGAGCTGACACTGAAATAATTAAGTATTCGGTTATACCATCGCTAGTCTCACAGTACTCATCTGAATTCTACATGTCATGTGTGGTCTGGCGTCTCCTTACCACCAACAGGTCCCAGTTTCAAACTAGTCAATTCCCTAAAAAACACACTCAGAGCGTCGTTGCGCGAAAGTGGTAGGTAGACACGATATAGAACAATCAGACACCACCATGACTGTTTAGGAAATGGCGACCCTCCCAGGATGGTAAAATACTGTGAATGAAGGTCGACCACATGCCTAAATAGGTCAGAAAATATCATGTTGAAGAATTTTCATAGTAAAATTTTTTTTCTAAAGTTATAAATAGTCGAAAACAGTAGCTGCAGCGATAGATCGTACAAGCATTCAATACAAAGTGAGTCTGGCAGAGACAATAGCATAATTAAGTTATGAATTTTAATATTGTTAGAATTAAATTTTCTCTCCAATGCAAGCACACTGGTGGCGGATACTTCGTTGATAAGTTCTGACCCAACAAGTAAATGAATTGATTGTCAAGTCATGTGTACAAAAAGTTTATGAAACGTGTGAGATCATATGCGCGCATGTTGACTCGAAGTAGAGCGCGTGAATTGCTTTTAAAACAGAAAATGAGGGATTCGGAAAGATTAGCAATGTCAGATCGAGACCTTGACCGAATTGAGGTAGAGACTCAGCATGAAAATGGACAGAGAATACAGGGCAGTACAACAGACGATGCAGTTTCGCGAGAAATAGGACAGATAACGCACCATAACGAGGATAATGTACGCCAAGGCACAGAAAACGTAGGTCAGCATACGACAGAGGAGCAGGAAAATAGTGAGACAGTCGGTGAGGATTCTAACTTGCGTCGTGAATACGTAGTACCCGTAGTATAAATAATCAGAGCTCCCTCACCACAGAGTACAAGGAATGCGAGCAGAAACGTGTCACAGCACAGTTCAATGCAATCGGTTGCGAACCAACACTTGGGCGAAAACACAGAGCGTAGGACGTCGGAACAAAACGCAATAGGACCCATTAATCTGACAGAATTATTACAATTAATGACGGAAACCATGACAAGACAAAATAAAGAAATTGCGAACCAAATTAAACTTCAGAATGCAGAAATGACGAAACAAAATGCAGAAACCACGAGTCAAAAGCGTTAGATTAAAGAACAAAACAAAACAAAATCAGTACGCCTAAGTCATATTGAATACGAGGCAAAAGAATCTCGAGAAGTGATAGGAAACTTAATAACAGTTCACAATCAATTGAGAACAGACGTTGACAAGGTACAAGTGGACGTACAAACATTGCCTAATGACATTCAGGACAAGATCAAAACATCATGTAACAACAACCACGGAGAAGTCAAGAAAGTACAGAAACAGATAAACGAAATTACTAGACAAGCAGCAGGTACAGCGCGTGAAATTGTTGAAAACAGTGTGTTACACAAACGTATCACAAAAGCAGCGCTGAAAAGATATAATAATCGCATAACCAAAATAGAAGCCCAAACGGAGCGACAATTTCAGAAATTGCGAACAGAGTTGTTGCAAACCATTGAAGAGCGTAGTGAACAGGATAGATCAAGCGCAGAGTCTGCAACCACATCTGTATCTGTAGCAGCACCGGAAAAACAAGCAATTAACGAAGATATTACGCATTTGCGATTCCAATCACAGGCGGAAAGTAACATACGTGACAATGAAAAGACAGGTCGCGAAGAGTACAGTGCAATGCATTCAGCTACACGTTCACAACCGATGGAAGAAAATTATTGCGTACCACTCCAACGATACTACGGAAGGGTAGGCGAAAGTTACAGTGGACAATATCCAATGAATCTACCACAACCTGAAAGAACGACAAGAGAAATGATCAGACACGAAAGTGGCGAAGAATCGCGAATTTCATATGGAACTATGAAACTATGACGAAGTACGACAACGATCATTTCCTCACAGTCAGAAAATTTCAACAAGGTCGAGAAGGAAACTCATTATATCCACGAATTTTTGTTGATCAATTCTGAGTAGGATTACAAGAACACTGGACGCTAGCACACAAATTAGACTTTATATGTGCACACATGTCAGGAACAGTCGCAGAAATCATGCAAAATGTTGCAGCGACATGCCGATCGTACGAAGATTTCAGAGAGAAGTTTCTCTCACTATATTGGTCCAACGAAGCACAGAACAGAGTGAAGTACGAATTATTGCAGAACCCATATTTTGAAAATTCAGGAGAGTAGAGTCCCGTGAAATTTTTCGAATTAATGGCAAAGAAAAATCAATGCTTAGATGTACCATACAGTGACGGAGAGTTGACTAAATTATGTGCGACGAAGCTACCATTGAAAGACCAGCAATCATTAGTAGGTCGCGGAGGCAATGACGTCGAAGCATTAAAGGTATTCTAGGGGAACTAGAGTTCATATTTTAGGAAGATGACGCAAGAAAAAGACGAAGCGCACATGAAAACGAAAGCAAAAAGCAGTGGAATCCACAAGACACAGTACGAAGAAACAATAATTACGAACCACGTGATAACTTCGCACCAAGAAACGACAATAGATTTCAACAAAGAACCGGTTAAAGATCTAGAAGAGAATATGGCAATAACTTTAATTCACCCAGGAACGGCAACAACTATTACAGAGGGAACAACGACAACCGGAAAGGGTACTGGAGAACCAATAGACCGAGAAATTATCAACAGAGAAACCACTATCAACCAGCTGAACAAGAAAAGCGAATACATCTAGAAGAGGTGGAGGTAAGACCAACAAACCCCGATAAACGTTCGAATTGACAGCTAACCGCCCATGCCAAAGAGAATGACGCACCGACACAGGATAATGGCAGCACCTTGGACAGAGGAGTAAAAATCTTATCACGAGAAGAGAAGAAGGAAGAAACAATTCCGCAGGGACCAGATGAAAACGAAGACAAGAAAATAACAATATCGTGTTGGGACGAAATTAATTGGGAGAATACTGACGAGGAAGATGAATTACAAGAGGCATGCACAACGAATGTAGGAGGAAAGGACGAAGTAATGAGTATTGCAAAGCTATTTGAGATGGAAACCAGGGAAAGCGAATTCAATGAGAATAACACGCAGTCGACAGAAGTTGAAAATAAGTTACGAGTGGGCACACAACCCAATGTATATAATGAAGGAAATTATGAAGCGATAATTAGAGCATTTAGTTGCGATTATGTGGAAGTAACGACGAAGAAGGAGAAGATAGACGAGGATGAGGAAAATGTAGAAGATGTAGAAGAAAGCGTAAATAAAGGAAGACGTAGAGAAGAGGAAATAAAAGAGATAGTAGTGATAGTCGCAGCTTATCCTACAATAAGTTCGAATTCACAAGGGAAATTCCTAAGAAGACTCATGTATGATTCAGTGGAGGATTCGTTGATGCAAGTCCATCACCTTTGTGCAAAAACATTCGCCAACCTCATGCTTCAACATTCATAGGATTGTGTGAATGCGTGAAATCATATTAGGTGATGTAGACATTGTGCAAAAGAAAAGGGTGAAAAACTAAATAAGTTAAGCAAAAATAGACTATCGATAAAAAAGTCGTTAGTTCTGAAATGGACAGTATATAAAGAAACAATATGCCACTTATTTTCTCCTCATCAAAATAAAAGAATAACTATATTTTACTTATTTTTTCCTTATAAAAACAAAGAATAAAAAAAATATCTTGTTGGATGTTTTCCCTTTTTTAACATTTTTACCATTTATTAGGATAACTTCACACTTAAATAAAGAAAAAATAATTAAACAATAATAATAGCATACAAATATTCTTCTCTTGTCATTTTTAATTATAATGTGGAAGAATATAAAAATATAAATCAGTAATACAAATTAGCATAGAACAGAATAATGTGGCTGAACAGTACGCAACAACATTTAGATAAATTAGAAAATTTTTGACTGACTTAGATAAGGATTCAATCATTGCCTATATTCAGTCCAAAAATTAAGTTCAAAGGGTGGTGATACGTAAGGTGTCAGGCAAATCCAACACCTTCCATGAAAACCCTGACATGATAAGCAAATCCAGTAGTATGTCACATAGCTCCGAATAAATCGTTACATTAAATTAACCAAAGTAATACGAGTAACGAGTGAGCAAATGGAATACCACAGACTAACACAAGAATGCCTAAATGCATGTCATACCTTCCCACCGTGAGACAGACGCAGTTCCGAGGGGAGAAACGAGAACAGAAGCAGAGAGCAGAACTGTGTTAAGCTAGAAGGCCCTACGATAAGGGACGGACTGGACACCCACGTCGCCAGCTAACCGTTAAGACCACACCACCCGCAAGTTTTAGCGTGAGACATTTTTGTGTCTCTGTTACGTCAAGGACCACCCCCCAACCCATGTTAAAAGCTAGAGCCCTCCAAAAAAACAGTATGGATCTTACGATAACGCTAAAAGGACCTTACCAGCTGCAAGTTGTAGCGTGAGACGTTTTCGCGTCTCTCTTACGTTGCAAACTTTAAAAACATTGCCCCACCACGAAAAGTATAACGTTTCTCATTGGATAGACAGAATTTTTGTAGGCGGAGCTTAAGGTTAACATTGAGACCCTGATTGGTCAGATGAAAACACAGCCAGATAGTTTTTTTTTAAACCAACTTCGGTAAATGGTAGTAAGGAGAAGTTAGGTGGAGAGTTAGTTCCGAGTCGGCGAGGTGAGCGGAGCTGTTTTGCCCGCGGCCCCCTGACAAACACTGACAAGGTAATCAACGCACGCGATGCCGCATAACAGCGCATAAAGCTTCACTCAGAACTGCAGGAGCCTCATCTGTTACATCCCCTTTTTGCGTAATACTAGTGTCGATCGTCAATTAAAGCTCATGGTGTTCACATTTGCCACTTGAAGTAAAAATCTGAAACGCAATGATTTTTCTGTTATATAGTTATTGAGAAGCCACATCAGTCACTGTAATTTACGACAAGTTAGATAAGTAATTAAAGGTAATTGAGTGTCACTGTAGACCATTTTGATAGTTTGCTCTTTTGTGAAACTTAATTTAAACCTAGATTATAGATGTGATATGGCATAGGTCATCCTTTGATCCATTGTAGAACTTGCAAACCCATTCAGGGAATATTCGTTCAAATTTTGTTGAACGCAGTTGGTTTTTACCATCCTGTATTAAAACGTTTTTGTTTATCAATAGTGCAATTTATAAACGATGTTTTGTGATTAGAATAAAATTTCCAATGGTAAACTTAACTGCTTTTTCGACGTTATTTTACCAGCTAACTAAAAGTAGGAAAGCCTTGAACCCCTTCCACTAAATTAGTTAGTATTAAGATTCTTTTACAGGGAGTGCAGTGGAGCTGACGCTGAAATCATTAAGTATCTGGTTATATCAACGCTAGTCTCACTGAACTCTTTTGAATTTTACATTGATGTGTGGTCTGGTGTCTCCTTACCAGCAACAGGTCCCAGGTTCAAACTAGTCAATTCCCTAAAAAACACGCTCAGAGTGTCGTTGCGCGTAAGTGGTAGGGAGACACGATATAGAACAATCAGACACCACCATTAATGTTTAGACTTTGTTGAGATGGCACCTTCCCCCAAGGGGGCTCCCTTCTCGTGAGTTTCTGAATGGTAACCAGATAGGTCTTTAGGTTATTCTGGTATTACTTCCACTTACTGGGATCAGGTTTCTGCTGTATACTTTGTCTTCAGCCTTCTCTCGAAAACTCGTGTTTTTTCGACTCTGACGGTATTTGGTTTTGAGGCCGAAAAGTATTTAGCTTCCTTTTTTTTCCCTAATCTATACGGACAGCGGAATACAACGCTATTACTGATAAAACAGATGCTGTATAGTCATAGATATTGCACAGCAAAACCATTAGGATAAGACGTCATACTCCTAGGAAAAGTATGTAATCCATTTTCACTGACAAGGCCATTCAAGTATTTCATCAAAGAAAGCTTCACTAGCCTCGGAAGTCGTGTAAGAACGACGAACCTTCTTGAGATCGTCTCCTTCTTCATAGGCCCTTCCCAAATGGTTCATAAGAGGTGCATTTATTGTTCCAGACCGAGACAAATGGAATATGAGATGCGGACAACGCTCCAGTGAAAGGACGAGCATCCACTCTCCCAGGATGATCTGCAGAGTAGTGGAAAGCGGAGAATGATGCGGGAGCAAACTGCACTTTGGTGCTTCTAGGAATGCTATTCCCTATTCATTCATCACTTAGTGTTGTTTTTCTGTAGTGTTTAGGCCAACAAGTGTCCACATCAATAATATCAGCTCCTTCCACCATTTTCACTATAACATCCCTTTTTGCATTAGCAATGATTGTACAATAGTCTTTTGGAGTGTAGATTCTGTCGCAGCACTTAATTTTTTTCCTTGAAAACACCAAAATCCCTATCGCAAGGCAGCGTCGAATGGCCTCTAAAATGGAAGCGGTGAATAATTTCCTCGAATGGTTTATCTTCGACCAAACCCTTGAAGAAGCGAATAAATGAATGATTCCTGTTTTGACCTGAACACGTATAAGAGTACAAATACAGCTTCTTCGTGCCTGGTTTAATCTCGTTGGTGAGGTAGTCCAATATGAATGTACACATATCACTGGCCCCTTTCTTGTCCTGACCCTCATGATATATGTATATTATGGATCTATTGTCCTTGAGGTTGAGTATAGTAAACACATGCACCCATAGCTGCCTTAGGTAGAATATTTCCTGATCAGGTATTCGAGGCAGGGGTAAATTTTGCATGAAGTCAAGGCAACACAGACTGTATCATTGGGCTGACAGGATTCTGAGAATGCTTTCATACAGGAATAAAATTTGCGACTTCTGCGCATGTGAACATTTAGTTCAGTTACTGCTGCTAATTTAATAATTTGCGATTCGAAATTCTTTACAGCGACTGCACACATCTATTTGGGGTCTACCGAACCTGTAGCCAAAGTTCTTGTTGAAATGATTCACATAAAAAGCATGTTTTAATTTAAGTTTAGGATATTCCTCACAAAATAATTCATGCATATTTTTAAGGTTCAGCCTTGCTTCCAAGTAATTTACTTCTTTCCCCCTTAATGAGATGTTTTCATACGAAACTTGAAAAATATAGTCCCGAATTTCAGTGGAGATTTCATATGATACAGCATGCATCTTCTTATTAAATACTCTCTTGCCTTCTGGGCTTTCGCCTTTCGCCAGCAACTTAGCAATCCTGAATCCACGCTTTTTCGTTATACCATATAAGCTAATGAATGCATTCCTACATACCTGCAGACGCTATTGATGTCTAATTACGTAATATGTAGGTGCAGAGTCACGTACCACTTTCTATTGTTCTCCGTTTCGATCAACGGCCCTAGGTCTTCGCCGTTTAATGGGATGCCATTCAGTTAGTCTTTGTAGGTGGATATCCTGTTCATTTTTGGTTTGATAACCGTAAAAAGCATTAAGTATCTCCAGCTTCTCTTCTTATTGCAATTTATTGAAGCAATGACGTATGCACTTAAAACACACAAGTTACCTAGGTAAAATCATTGTCAGAATTCAGTTAAGTAATCATAACTTCAGTATCAATAATCATTCGAGTCCATTTTATGGAAGTGATATGGTTGGACAAGGTAAGGTAAGGTAAGGTAAGGTAAGGTAAGGTAAAAACGATAATTTCTCTCATACCTGCATGGAGTTCCGATACTTTTCTGAGGAATTGCCTTTCCTGCAAAGCTTGTACATGCAGTCCCCTTAACCCTTGATCGCTTTACTTTATTCCTGGTGTAATTTTCTTGTTATTGCGTTGACGTTTCTTTCCTACCATAACTTCATTATCCACAATGAAAATACAATTATGAACACAGTATGAAAACGATATGCACAGCACAACAACCATATAGGATATATCGTCAACAATACTCAATATCCACATAAATAAAACAAAGAAGCGTGCCAATCTTGACATCTAAAACGTAGCAGCACTTCTGGCGCTGATAGATGTTCCATGGTGAAACGCACTAACTGCAGGACTAAGTTTCTTTCAACACGGAATGACTAATCTGACGGCTGGGTTAATGGCCTTTGCGATGACAGAATGTGGTTCCTTTCAACATCAAAACATGCATCTTTCTTATAAGAAGGCAAAATCACGCTAAAACGAATTTGTCAAAAATGTGAACTTAGTGCCTTTCAACAACTAGCGATTCAAATATACTTCACTTGCAAGTAGACAGGGATTTCTAATTGGCTGTGTCACTATGAATTGTCAGTGCAATAAAATATAAAAGAGTTTACCAGGGAACTGCTATGCCAACAGATCACTACTTGTTAATACCAAATATACATCTCAAAACAAGATGGATGAAAATGAAAAGCCATGTCAGAGTGAATGAAGAAGTGTTTCAAATATACCTGTTACAAGAAAAGAGAAAAAACTTTATATCAATGGAGGTCATCTTCCTGCCAGCATCTTCCACAGCATGGTGCACGGAATGGCAATTGAATCTCAATGTAGCGAAGTGTAATGTGATGCGAATACATAGAAAGATAGGTCCCTTATCATTTAGCTACAAAATAGCAGGTCAGCAACTGGAAGCAGTTAATTCCATAAATTATCTGGGAGTACGCATTAGGAGTGATTTAAAATGGAATGATCATATGAAGTTGATCGTCGGTAAAGCAGATGCCAGACTGAGATTCATTGGAAGAATCCTAAGGAAATGCAATCCGACAACAAAGGAAGTAGGTTACAGTACGCTTGTTCGCCCAATGCTTGAATACTGCTCAGCAGTGTGGGATCCGCACCAGGTAGGGTTGATAGAAGAGATAGAGAAGATCCAACGGAGAGCAGCGCGCTTCGTTACAGGATCATTTAGTAATTGCGAAAGCGTTACGGAGATGATAGATAAACTCCAGTGGAAGACTCTGCAGGAGAGACGCTCAGTAGCTCGGTACGGGCTTTTGTTAAAGTTTCGAGAACATACCTTCACCGAAGAGTCAAGCAGTATATTGCTCCCTCCTACGTATATCTCGCGAAGAGACCATGAGGATAAAATCAGAGAGATTAGAGCCCACACAGAAGCATACCGACAATCCTTCTTTCCACGTACAATACGAGACTGGAATAGAAGGGAGAACCGATAGAGGTACTCAGGGTACCCTCCGCCACACACCGTCAGGTGGCTTGCGGAGTACGGATGTAGATGTAGAACAAGAAGTGGACCAAGGTGTGAGTAATGGAATGACATTATAAAAACTGTAAGAACTATAGTTAATCAAACGACAGGTAAAAACAGAAAGTAACATAACAAAAAAGAATGAAGGATATGGAATGAAGAAATTTCAAACGCAATAAGAGACAAGAAATCTTCTCATGTACAAACCTTTACAGCTATAAACCAACAATGGAGATATAGAGAGAAAAAGAAATGAAGTGTATAATTTTATAAAGAAAGCTAACGAAGTATCTTACGACAAATTTATAAAAACAGTTGGAGGTTATACACACATGGGAGACAAATGAAGACCTACAAAGTGCTTAAACATATAGATACTCAGGAAACACATGATACATTATGAATGTAATACAACAGGAACAATGGATACAACATTACATAGATTTGTTGTCTAAGAACTCAATAGAAAAAGAAGAAGGAAATGGCGACCCTTTTTATGGAAGTGTAAATCACATTACCTTCAAGTACACAGAAACCATTAAAACAAACAAAAAATAGGAAGCCTACAGGAGAATATGTAATAAATACAGAATTATGGAGATATGGGGAGCCAGTATCAAATCAGATATTTCTGAATCAACTTAATACATGTTGTAATGTTATCCAGGTTCTGGTCGCATGCCCAAGTTATGCCTATATTTTTAAAAATGATGCTAGAAACAGGTTTGAAAATTGTAAGGGATTAAGAGTTTTGAATACTGGACATTAAATAAGAGTACGAGGCGTCACAGACGTTTACTAAAAGAACAAAACGGTTGGAGAAAGGGACGACCCCCTACAGATATCACTATCACAGTTAATCAGCTAATAGAAAATAGAAGAGAATATAACGTTGAAACTCATATAGTTTTTATTTGTTGAAAGAATCAGCAAACAGGTACATGCAATAAATTTTATTTCTTAAGAAGATCGGTATTGTCGCATCATTACATTAGCGAGTGTCAAAAAACGACAGGCGTATGCAGCATATTACATGTCGATCATTGTGCGGCTACAAATTGGTACATGCATTGTGATCCACATGACTACAGTAACATGCTGCGTACACCTACTTATTTCTAACGCTCGCTAATAATGCGATAATTCTAAATTTCTGAAGAAAAGCGCTAGGTTCCGGAAACCGGTAAAGAAACAAAATTTCTGTCCTGGACCTGGTTCCTGATTTATTAAACAAATACACTTACAGTTGCACGAAATGGCCAAAGTACTAAATACATTTTTGTTGAAGGAGTTTGTAGTAGAGTCAGCTGGCAGCTTCCGTTTCAGTCGCTGGGACAGGACTCCTAAGGGAATGGGACGTTCATCTTCATCTACACGGCTACACGGCAAATAACCCTTCACAGTTGCAAACCAGTGCTGTATGTTGCACTGGCAAAAAACGCCAGTGGGAGGGTCAGCGACTGACCCCACAACCATCACACATTCTCTATCTAGGATAAATCACATTTCTTATGTATTTCCATAATTTTGGCAGACTAGAAGATTAAAAGTTGCTTATTATTACTGGGAAAGGGTTTCTGGGACATTTTTAGTATAAAATAAATAGTTGTTCTGCATGTATTTGTATTAATCTCATAATTACAAGGATTACTCAGATTCACTTTCAGAACACTTTCCTTTACGAACTACTTCTTCTTCTTGGTGTGTGCAGCAAGAAGTGCAAGCCTTCTTGTACTTACGGTCTTTGTTTCTGGCGCTTCAGTAACAGTGTCCTTTCTTTGGCAGATTATGCACAGGTGCACGTGTTACTTTCCGTCGCGGCTCCGTAACGTTGTTTCCTCTGCTCACAGCACCTTGATTTTGATTACACTCATACCCAAAAGTTGATAACGCTGTAGTGTATTTTGAGTGTAGCCCTACAGCATTTTGAGCGCGTCTTTTCATGTTGAGGTCACAAAGTTCACGAGCAAGATCTTTCAGGTACTTCTTTCTTCCAGAACACTTTGTCGTGTAATTCTTTGTCCATTCCTTGGGTGTATCTTGAAATACAACATATGAATTGTATGCTGCAATGTCAATCAAGTTGAAAAACACCGCCATTGTCCATCGACGCGCTGCCCGACGGCAGCTGTACGTTCTTACACACTTATCGAATGTATCCACTCCTGACATTGTACAATTGTAGAATAGGATGATGTCTGGCTTCTCTTCCGTCACATTCATATCATGATGTTGGGTTGACATTACTGTAACAATCTTTCCATTCATAGGCACGTAACTGACTAAAGTGGCATCACTAAAGGCAAACCGGATTGTTCCGGTGTAGCTTTTTTTAGAGAAACAGGACGGACTTCTGTAGGAACATCGCGTTTATCACTTCGAATAGTACCAACTGTAGTTATTTTCTCTTTCAAAAGATCAGATGCGAGTGGAGCGGTAGTGAACTTTCTGTCCATAGTAACATTTCTTCCAAATTGTTTCAAGTTAGACATTTCAATCAATATTCTAACTATTTCAGGGCCACTCTTATGGTTCTTCTCATAAACGTGCTTTCCAGCGTAGGGATCCGCAGCGAAGCAGCATTTCGTATCTGAATCACATAACAGGTTCTCCTCTATTCCATATTTTCCTGATTTTGTTGGAATATACGAGCCTGAATGGGTCACAAGTTCTTCATTCACTGTGACTGACTCATTAGGACTATAAAACTCAGGAAATTTACTATCATGTTCCATATATCCCTGATGGGAGCAAATTTGACGGTCTGTTTTCTAGCTGCTCGAGTTAGAGCATCATCAAAACGCAAGCACATCAGTAAGAGCCTCAGTCTATGCTCCGAAAATGAAGCTCGGTACATCGGAAAGTTTTCTTTACTAAATATATCACGTACACTGTCCTTGTTCCGTCTATGGACTCCACAGTTCAATAGAATTCCATTGCTGACACAATTTCTTCCCTTTCAAATACTTCCGAATTTTTTATGAAAATACCTTCAGATGATCCCCTAAGATTTCCAAGCTTTTGATTGGTACACATCCAAATGTTATCCAGGATGCTATTATCGAAGTACATGAGAAAAGCTTTACCTGGTGTATCATGTTTTATCCCTGGCTTAGTTCCTTTCGGGGTTCTCATTACGTTAGCAACACACCTGCTTCTTTGATTTACGTTGGGGCTTCTCTTCCATATCATACTTGACGGGGCCACCATGTCTTTTTCAAGTTGATCAATTTGTGCTTTCGGCCTGGGTCGTCTTCCTGTTGGTTGAATATCTATAAAAATATGAAAAGAGAACCGAATACTAGCAAACTAAGCATTCTACGGAGACTCGCATCCTAATATACTCCATAGTACCTGCAAAAAGTAATAAAAATCAATACTTACCCAGTTCACTTTCATCCAACTCGTTGCTGTCAAAAACTACTTTATCTGGAAATTCCATGACTACATCTTCAGTTTCACTGCTTGAGCTTTCGGATAGTTCACCACTATATTCATTGTCTGAACTCTCAAGCAAATTTCTAATTTCGTCATCTGTCAATTTCATCTTCTTGTACATTCTGTCAAATGCCACTAAGATATTACCTTCCACTCACCACACTGTTTACAGGTTGACTGCGAGTGGTGATTATTGACCTGCTACACCTTCAGTTATAACAATCGCTATAACTCAACAATGAGTGCAAACCAAAAGCTGTTCTTATTGTCGATTTTAGCAATTATAATTACGATAAATTTATTAAATAAACTACTGAACACGACAGGAGTTTTAGCCTAAAAACTTCGTTGGGGTCAGTTAATGATCCCCCAATTGGTATACAACTGTTAAGCGCATGACAGAGGGTTCATGGAACCATCTTCACACTGCTTGTCTGTTATTCCACTCTCAAACAACTCACGGAAAAAAAGAACACCGATATTTTTCCGTGCGGGCTCTGTTTTCCCTTATTTTATTATCAAGATCGTTACTCCCTATGTAGACCTGCGTCTACAAAATGTCTACTTTTTCGGAAGAGAAATTTCGTGACAGGATTCTGCTGCAACAAGAGACGCCTTTGTTCCAATGATGTCCAATCCAAATCCTGTATCATGTCCGTGACACACCATCCCCTATTTCTCGATATTACAAAACACGCTGCTCTTCTTTTATCTTTCTCGACTTACTACGTTAACTCTCTCTGGCAACGATACCATACCGTGTAAAAGTACTCCAAAATGTGACGGACAAGTGTAGTGTAGGCAGTCTCTTTAGTAGACCTGTTGCAGCTTCTTAGCGTTCTGCCAATAAAACGCAGTCTTTGATTCGCCTTCCTAACAACATTTTCTGTGTTCGCTCCAATTTGAGCTATTCGTAATCGTAATTCCTAGGTATTTAGTGGAATTTACGACCTTTAGATCTGATTGATTTATCGTGTAACCGAAATTCAACGGATTACTTTTAGCACTCATGTGGCTGACTTCACACTTTTCATTATTAAGACTAAATTGCCAATTTTCACACCATGCAGATATCTTATCTAACTCGTTTTGATCCTTAGATGACTTTACTAGACGGTGAAGGACATCAGGATCTGCAAACAACCTAACGTTGCTTCTCACATTGTCTCCTAAATCGTGTAGATGGTTATGGTACGGCAGAGAGCCTATAATACTACTTTGGGAAACGCCAGACATCACTTCTGTTTTACTAGATGACTTTCCGTCGAATACTTACGAACTGTGACGTCTCTGACAAGAAATCACGAAAACAGTCGCATAACTGAGACGATATTTCGTCAGCACGCAATAGGACTACAAACTGTTTGTGACATGTTGTGTCAGAAGCCTTATGGAAATCTAGAAATACGGAATCAATTAGAAATCCCTTGTTTATAGCACTCAACATTTCATGTGAGTGAAGAACTAGCTGTATTTCAAAGAACGATTTTTTTTTTTTAACCCGTGTTGACTGTGAGTCAACAGACCGTTCTTTTCAAGGTAATTCATAATGTTCGAACACAACTTATGTTCCAAAATCCTGCTGTATATCGACGTTAATGATAAAGGCCTGTGACAGTGGATTACTACTATTGCCCCACGTTGGTGGTTTTTCCGGTAGCAACCTGCCTAGTAACTGCACCTTCTCCAAATGGTCTACTGGTATCTCATGCAGTATATTATAATCAGACGAGACCAAAGCACAATTCATTATAAATGTTCTACATGTGAGGTACAGACCATTTTGAAATCCTGGAGTCTGGCAGTTGATGACGTACTGTCGAAACTAATTCCACTACACTAAAGATGTTGCTGACAGCCTCTGATGATACGCATAAAAACGTCTTTGTGGAGCAAAACCAGAAGATGATTCTGCTTTCATTTTTACGACTGCCTGACGCGTGTCTAACGGAATGTGGCGTCACGGCACGGCAGGCAGCGATCCATTCGCGTCCCGCCAGACGGAGGCACGCTCCGGCTGTGACGACAGAAGCGCTCGGCCGGCGCTATTTTTAGCCTTGCTGTTCCCTCTCGGCGTGCGTATATCTGATGGCTACGCTTGCGCCGCGCCAGCCGTGCGTGGCACAGTGTGTGTGGCCTGCCTCGGCAGAGCAGCTGTGACGTCACGAGTCACGTGACGGCAGGGACTTCCCCGGCGCGATCAGCGCGCGTCACGTACCGCTCACCCTAGGCTCTTAACCTTTCCGCTTTCGCTTGCTTTCTCTGTCCAGCGAACAGACAAATGCCACGTTAAGTTTAAATTTTCCAACCTTGTCGTTCTATTTGTGAAACAGTCGCTCATGCTGAACGAATAGTCGTGTATTCTGCTGCAAAGGTATTCAGCATATTATCACGAAAAAAAAGAATGGGTACTCTTCCGTGTTGAAAAATGAATAAAATTAAACTAAAATAAAAAAAATACACGTCACTTGTTGTTACGAGAAATTGTACACTAAAGTTTCACTAAGGTATTTCAAGTACATGCCCTGTCATCTTTTTATTGAGATAACTTATTGCTTTCAAATACATCTGCAGTAACGACATATTTTTAAAATGGTAAATTCTAACAGAAATTTTATTCTTACAATTTCGTCAATGTCTGCTTTACATCGTTTACTTGCATATTGACTCAATTTAACGTGGACTAACTTAACACTGCTCACTTTCTGGGCGAATTAACGAAACAAATCTCGCAAAAACATCAGTTTAAAAGGTTGCAGTTGTATTAGTTTTTAGGTTAAGAAGCCGGCCGGCGTGGCCGAGCGGTACTAGGCCCTACAGTCTGGAACCGCGTGACCGCTACGGTCGCAGGTTCGAATCCTGCCTCGGATGGATGTGTGTGATGTCCTTAGGTTAGTTAGGTTGAAGTAGTTCTAAGTTCTAGGGGACTGATGACCGCAGAGGTTAAGTCTCATAGTGCTCAGAGAGATCTTTTTGGTTAAGACTGGTGTTAACGCTTTTTTGAAATAATAAAGTATAGCAGCCTTGGAAATAAATTCATTATTCAGAGCAATAAAAAATTAATTCTAGCAAACACCTTACAGCAGCAAGTAAACAATTTTAAGGATGACCCTTAACATTTCTACCATCAATCTCTCACGTAAACAATGGTAAGGGATACAACTTAACATGGTATATTTGCTTAAATAAAAACATTTCTTTGATTAGAAACAACGTTTGAAGGTATTTGCCTTCAGGAAAGTATTCAGAATCTTTATCTTAGACGTATTTATTCAAATTATCCTCAGATGAGGATACACCGTACCTGAAAGGCATTTTCGTTGCACAAACACCGCATATGATACGATCACTGGCAACCATGTTTTTGGCACGTACCACTGTGTACATGCACAAATACCGACAAAATTTCCGTTAGCGAGAATCTTAATTTTTAGACAGAGGAGCCATATCTTGATTTATCATGTAAATGACGCACATTGCTTACCACGGTTTACAAGCAGTAGCTCTGCGTCATACCGACTGACAGTTACTATTGTTTACAGCTGAACTCTTCGATTATAGGATTATACGTGGTAAATGATGTGCTTCGTTTATATTAGTTAACAGTTACGTAATAAACCAAGATATGGCACCCCTGTCTCAAATGGTTCAAATGGCTCTGAGCACTATGGGACTTAACTTCTGAGGTCATCAGTCCCCTAGAACTTAGAACTACTTAAACCAAACTAACCTAAGGACATCACACACATCCGTGCCCGAGGCAGGATTCGAACCTGCGACCGTAGCGGTCAGGCGGTTCCAGACTGTAGCGCCTAGAACCGTTCGGCCACCCCGGCCGGAACCCCTGTCTCAAATTTCAGATTCTAGCTAATGGAAATTTTGTCGGTATGCGTGCATGTACACAGTGGTGCGTTCCAAAAACATGGTTTCCGGTAATCGTATCACATGCGGTGTTTGTGCATAACTGAAATCCCCCTTATCTACACTACCCAATCAATAGTACAAGGAAATCTATTAATGGAATAAGTGGTGTGCTCACTCTTCACCTTCATGGTAGCTTGAACTCTACTGGGGAGCCATTGAATGAGGGTTTCTGAATGTCTGATGAAATCCGTCAGGCTATAGTGAGCCTGACATTGCATTCATTAACCACCTGAACTAATTTCGTATGTAATAAGCAGGTTTTCTGTTGATGAAGTAACGCATGAGTACCGTGGATCTGATTCGTATATGGGGCAGGAATAATGACTGCAGAGATTACTCTTTCCTAGTTTGTAATGTTTCTTTCTGTAGTGAGTCTGCATTGTAGAATAAGCGTTAGACATGTATGTGGCGAGCAGAGTTGTGAGGGACGGGAAAAACCCTCCGTGGTCCGGCAACCATGTTAGAAAACTGCTACGAAAACAAAGATTGCTCAACAGCAAATTCAAACGTAGCCAAAGCCTCATAAACAAACAAAAGCTATACGAAACCAAAATTAGCGTAAGAAGAGGCATGTGTGAAGCTTTCAATGAATTCGAGAGTAACATTCTGTATGTCTACTTGACAGAAAATCCTAATAAGTTTTGGTAGGAAGTTAAATCAGTAAATGGAACGGAGCCATCTGTCGAGACACTCCTTGACGATAACGGCAGCGAAATGGAGGACGGAAAAGAATAGGCCGAAATACTAAGCGTCTTCTTACAGAACTGTTCCACAGGGAAAAATCGAGCTGTAGTACCTCCTTAAAATGGTCGCACGAATAACAAAATGGCTGCTATCGAAGAAAAGTGACCATGGGGTAGAAAAGGAACTGAAATCGCTCAGTAGGGATGAAGGCCACTAGACCTGACGGGATACCAGTACAATTCTACATAGGGTATACGATAGAACGCGCTTCTCTTCTAACAGGAGTGTGTCGTAGGTCTTTGTTCCTGAAGATTGGAAAACGCGCAGGTCATTGCCGTGTTCAAGTATGGGCGACGCACAGACACACAGAACTAAAGATCTTACTTTTGCGTCTGTCAGTTGTAGAATTTTGCAACATGTTTCACTTGCGCTTTCGTATTATGACATTTCTATTATGACACATCTGGAGATCCTGTGAAAACCAGATTGCTCTACTCGTCAACGAGAACCAGAACGCAGTAAACACAGGCGCCCAGGTAGATGAAGTGTTCTTGACTTTCTTAATAAATTGGGTCCAGTTCCACACTGTTGCATTATGAACATAATAAGACCGCCCGAAATAAGAGATCAACTGTACTATTGCACTGAACAGTTTCTACCAAACGGAACACAATTTGTAGTTCTCAATGGAGACAGGTCTTCGGACGTAAAAGTGACTTCGGGCTTACCCCAAGCATGGTGTGGATAAAGTCCGGGAACACTATCAATTATTTGTTGCACAAGAACCAAGTATTGTATAGATATCATACATAGGTCATTTTGAAGAGAAACACTGAAAGTTTCTTTTCATGTATACAGCACAGCGTAGTTTGGTAATTTGCCGATAATCAGCGCTAGTCGCAAACATGGCCGTGCTACAGAAGGGGTCAGCTGTTCCATGAACTGGCCTCCCCGATCACCAGATCTCACTCCGTGTAGCTTTTTTCTGTGGGGACACATTAAAGATCTTGTGTATGTACAGCCTGTAACACGAGATGCAGCAGAGCTCCGGGAGAAAATACGGGAGGCGACTGCCACAGTCGACGATGCCATGCTGGGACGGGTATGGCAAGAATTCGACTGCCGCATTGACGTCTGCTGGCCCACTCATGATTCGCATATCCAATTTTTGAAAAAAAAAATCTTTCACAGTTTCTCTTCAAAATGCAATATATATGACATCTGTATAATGTTTAGTACTCGTGAAATCTCTCTCTTTCCAAGCGTTAATTCCGACTCACGAGGTCTGCTGGTTAATCGGATGCGGCATGTAAATTGTAAGGGGTGGTCGGTTGCCCTTCCTGTCACCTGTTTAGTTCTTGTGCAGTAAATAACTGAAACTTTTCCTGGACTTTATGTACACTCTGTGTTGAAGAGCCAAAGAAACTGGTACACCTGCCTAATACCGTGTAAGACCCCAGCGAGCACGTAGAAATGCCGCAACACGACGTGGCATGGACTCGACTAATGTCTGAAGTAGTGCTGGAGGGAACTGACGCCATGAATCCTGCAGCGATGTCCATAAATCCGGAAGAGTACGAGGGAGTAGAGATCTCTTCCAAGCAGCACGTTGCAAGGCATTCCATATATGCTCAAGAATGTTCATGTCTGGGGAGTTTCGTGGCCAGCGGAAGTGTCTGAATTCAGAAGGGTGTTCCTGGAACCTCTCTGTTGCAATTCTGGACGTGTGGGGTGTGGCATTGTCCTGCTGGAATTGTCCAAGTCCGCCGAAAACGACAATGGACATGAGTGGATGCAGGGTGCTTACGTACGTGTCACCTGTCAGAGTCGTATTTAGATGTATGAGAGGTCCCATACTGCCACAACTGCACACTCCCCACCGCTATAGAGCCTCCACCAGCTTGAACAGTTCCCTGCTGAGATTCAGGGTCCATGCATTCATGAGGTTGTGTCTATGCCCATAAAAGTCCTTCCGCTCGGATACAATTTGAAACGAGACTCGTCCCACCAGGCAAGATGATTCCAGTCATCAACAGTTCAGTGTCGGTATTGACGGTTCCAGTCGAGGCGTAAAGCTTTGTGTCGCACACTGACACTTGTTGATGGCTTTGAAATCTGCAGCAATCTACGGAAGGGTTGCACTTCTGTCACGTTGAACTATTCTGTTCAGTTGTCGTTGGTGCCGTTCTTGGAGAACCTTTCTCCGGCAGCAGCGATGTCGGAGATTTGATGTTTTACCGGATTCCTGATATTCACAGTTCACTCGCGAAATGGTCGTAAGGGAAAATCACCTCTTCATCGCAACCTGGGAGATGCTGTGTCGCATCACTCGTGCGCCTACTCACTTGAATCTTGATAACCTGTCATTATAGCAGCAGTAACGGATCTAACAACTGCGCCAGACAATTGTTGTCTTATATAGGCGTTTCAGACCTCAGCGCCGTATCCTGCCTGTTTACATATCTCTATATCTGAATACCCATGCACATATCAGTTTCTTTGACGCTTCCGTGCATATTTTAGGAACACACGCAGGACGACGAAATAAATCTCGGGTGAAGAGCCTGGTATTGAGTGTGCATAGGGCACAATATTTCGGCAATCGATCACGTTGCCATCATCAGGTGCGCTGTTGTACTGGCCGGCGGTGGACCGGCGCCATGTATATATTAAAACATGTAAATATTCACTGAAGCGCCAGTGACACTGGTATAGGCATGCCTATTCAAATACAGAGTTATGGGAAAAGGAAGAACACGGCGCTGCGCTCGACAATACCTATAAAAGACAACAAGTCTGTGGAGGAGTTGTTAGATCGGTTACTGCTGCTACAATGGCAGTTTACCAAGATTTGAAGGGGTGTTATAGTCAGCGCACTACCGATGGGACACAGCATCTGCGAGGTAGCGATAAAGTGGGGATTTTCCCGTACGATCATTTCACGAGTGTACTGTGAATACCATAAATCTGGCAAAACATCAAATCTCCGACATCGCTGTGGCCGGAAAAATACCCTGCAAGAACGGGACCAACGTCGACTGAAGAGAATCGACCAATGCGACAGAAGTGCAACTCTTCCGCAAATTGCTGCAGATTTCAATTCTGGGCCATCAACAAGTCTCAGCGTGCAAACCATTCAAAGAAATATCATCGCAGCCGAAGGCCGACTCGTGTGTCCTTGCTGACTGTACGACACAAACTTTTATTCCTCACCTGGACCCGTCGACACCGGCATTGGACTGTCGATGACTGGAAACATGTTGCCTGGTCGGACGAGTCTCGTTTCAAATTGTATTGAGTGGATGAACATGTACGGGTATGGAGAGAACCTCATGAATACATGGACCCTGCATGTAAACAGGGGACTGTTGAAGCTGGTGGACGCTCTTTAACGGTGTTGGGCGTGTGCAGTTGGGGTGGTAAGGGATCCCTGATACTTCTAGGTAGGACTCTGACAGGTGACACGTACATGAGCATCCTGTCTCTTCAGCTGCATTCGTTCATGTTCATTGTGCTTTCCGACGGACTTGGGTAAGTCCAGAAAGACAATGCGACGCCCCTCGCGTCCGGAATTGGTACAGAGTGGCTCCAGGAATACTTTTCTACGCTGGTCACCAAATTCCCCAGACATGAACATCATTGAGCATACCTGCCTTGCAGCGTGCTATTCAGAAGTGATCTCCACTCCCTCATATTCTTACGGATTTATAGGCAGCCCTGCAGGGTGTGAATTCCTCCCTGCACTACCTGAGACATTAGTCGAGTCCTACGCGGTATTAGGCGTGTGTCCCAGTTTGTTTGACTCTTCAGTACAGGAACCTTGAATATACGGGAATGATGTGAAATGTATTCGCAATTTCGAATACTAACAAACATCAGCTGTGTAAGTGACTGGTGACAATGAAAATTCGTGCCGCACCAAGACTCGATGTCGGATCTGTGCTATAGGCCTCACCGTCTGGCTATCCGTGCACGACTCACGGACAGAGGCAAACTTGCACATAACCTGTACACAAATGTACACACATTATGTAATTCAGTTATGTGATTCCCGTACAGAGAAGGACATTTTAATTGAGTGTCGCTGCCTGGTATCGGCTCATAAATACGATATCGCAGTGACTGTGTTCGTAAGAAGAACGATGCATTGTTCTTTTGGACTTGCTTGCATGTCCGAAGGCAGATCGCATTATCCTTATCAACAATACAGGCACTGCAATATCGGTGTATGAGACTGTGCAATATCATTGCACATGGGCAGGGAAGGGGGAAGAAGGTTGCGGCATCCCTCTTATTATGACAATATACAGGAGATATAGCAGTCAGCACTTACAATGGGGCATCCAGGACAGAACAGGAAATTAGATAAAATAAGCAAATATATTTCAGTGTGAGATATGCAGGGGGCGCACCTACGGTCGAAAGTTACCAAGTTCAGGCCAGTTGGAGATCGAACAACTAATTGAAATGGGCAACGGCGGGAGGCGGCACACGTTCATTGATGTCGGTTGCCAGACATGGAACTTAGAGCCAAAGGGTCTGCCTCCCTAAAGGACGTCTGTTCTGCTCGAGGTCTGGATCACAACAGAGAGAAGCGACTGTTTTCTGCACTGCAGCGCGCTCCAGCGTCCGCACACGTTACCTGTATCCTACAGACACTATTGGCTAAAACCGTTGGCGTGAATTGGCTAGCAATTTCAGCAGCTTTAACTGAACAGAACTGCCTCGGTTCTGAAAGACAGGAAACTTGTGAACGTAGGCACAGCGGGAGTTCCTCTGGGAGAAAACTTGCAAAGATTTGAATGGGTCTTTGAAATAAAAAAGTTTTAAACCAATTTCCTAAAATATCCTAGACTGGCTGCCAGCCTGTATATTCGTATCGTACGTGAATGAGTCTGTGTAGGCCTACTCGTCAACAGTTCAGTCCCAGAAGCAGTTCACCAGGTAGGAGAGAAGTAAAGCTGTGGCAAATGGTCTACATCTACATCTACATCTAAATTTATACTCCGCAAGCCACCCAACGGTGTGTGGCGGAGAGCACTTTACGTGCCACTGTCATCACCTCCCTTTCCTGTTCCAGTCGCGTATGATTCGCGGGAAGAACGACTGCCGGAAAGCCTCCATGCGCGCTCGAATCTCTCTAATTTTACATTCGTGATCTCCTCGGGAGGTATAAGTAGGGGGAACCAATATATTCGATACCTCATCCAGAAACGCACCCTCTCGAAACCTGGCGAGCAAGCTACACCGCGATGCAGAGCGCCTCTCTTGCAGAGACTGGCACTTGAATTTGCTAAACATTTCCATAATGCTATCACGCTTACCAAATAACCCTGTGACTAAACGCGCCGCTCTTCTTTGGATCTTCTCCACCTCCTCTGTCAACCCGACCTGGTACGGGTCCCACACTGATGAGCATAACTCAAGTATAGGTTGAACGAGTGTTTTTCTAAGGACTCTGCCAATGAATCTCAACCTGGCACTCATCTTACCAACAATTAATTTCATATGATCATTCCACTTCAAATCGTTCAACACGCATACTCCCAGATATTTTACAGAAGTAACTGCTACTAGTGTTTGTTCCGCTCTCATATAATAATACAATAAAGAATCCTTCTTTCTATGTATTCCAAATACATTGCATTTGTGTATGGTCAGATGGTCGTGGGTCGTGTCTGGAAGGTGTCAGTCAGTGGAGCATTAGATCGTGAAAGACAAACGTCCGGGTTCGAGTCCCAGTCCAGCATACAGTTTTACGGTGCTAGAAAGTAGTGAGTCGCCACAACTGGCGGTCCACAGCAGGTGTACGCGCACAGTGGCGTGCCGCGGGCGGCCGCAGTGTGCCCGTGCGCTACTGCAGCCATTGTTATGTATTCCACATACTTTGCATTTGTGTATGGTCAGATGGTCGTGGGTCGTGTCTGGAAGGTGTCAGTCAGTGGAGCATTAGATCGTGAAAGACAAAGGTTCCGGGTTCGAGTCCCAGTCCAGCATACAGTTTTACGGTGCTAGAAAGTAGTGAGTCGCCACAACTGGCGGTCCACAGCAGGTGTACGCGCACAGTGGCGTGCCGCGGGCGGCCGCAGTGTGCCCGTGCGCTACTGCAGCCATTGTTAGGACGGCCGGGCGCCGGCCGGCTATCGAGCAGGGGGGCTGCAGCGCGGCTGCGCCGTATCGAGCGGCACCCGTCCCCCGCCCCCCTGCCCCCCTGCTCCCGTGCCCCCCACCCGCTCCGACGCTCGGCGTCGCGACGCTCAGTGTGGGCCCGGCGGGCAGCGGAGTGGCAGCAGGCAGGCAGGCAGCGCAGCCGGCGCAGCGGACGCCGCCACAGCAGCCAGCAGACAGCGACAGCAGCAGACACCGGCCGCCCCCGCGCCATGCCGCCCCGCGGGCCCGCCCCCGCCGCCCCCGGCCTCTCGTCCTCCGCCTTCATGAAGCCGTTCGTGGTGCTGGCGCTGCCCGGCATGTACCTCTTCTACAAGTACAGCCAGTACCGGCGGCAGCAGCAGGAGCAGAACCGCCGCAAGGTCACCGAGCGCGAGCTGCAGCACCTCAACCACAAGATCGTGAGTACCACCTCCGCTGCTGACGATGTCGCGTGCCGCCGAAACGTCGCGTGCGCTGCCGCCGCTCCACAATCGAATTCGTAATCGTATTACTCTCCACGTGCGCAACATCTCTGTTAACTATGCCCATGGCGTCTGTAGTGTCCCGCAATTTTTAAAATTATACTCAGTTTTCGTACAGGAAACAGCGAGGTAGAGTATCCGCTCCGAACTGTGTCACTGGCGGAGCAAAAGACAGATAACTTGGAAGTTCTTTCGCTGATTCCGTCTCGCGTCACAACAAATTCTCCTGAGCACTCAGACAGTGACCATCGTCTAATTGGAAAAGAGTCACACGGAACCCACAACTAAACCAAAGTCGAATCTTTAGATGTACAATAATATTTAGGAGTCACCTAAAAGTTGACAAATATCACACACTTCAAACTATAGTGTGGGATGCATGATGCAATCGTTGTGGCAAACACATGCTAATGTCACAAAAAATGTAGACTGTTTTCCCCGCTATCTCTATATTCAACAGTTACCAACATATCTGAGCTATCCTCTTGCCTGCATATATTTTTTCGGCGCTTAACCTCATATATCTCCGGGACCGCTCGTCTGTTTCGCCACGTAAACATTGGCTGGGGCAGAGTTTGCTCTGAGCACAAAGCCATGTCCCCACATTGTAAGTTTCAAATTTACATATCATGGAAAACACACACCACTGGAAGCTCAGTGTACAAAGGAAACACAACTGAAATGTTACTAAACTATTAATATTCGCTTTGTGGTGAGGACAATGTGTTAATCAAACTTAAAGATAAAACCTCGTCATGCGCATCTCACAGATAGTAAACAAAAAAAAACAAAAAATGTGAATCCCGAACACAATGGAAAAAATGTGCAACGAGAATGGATGATCGTCATAAATCACAATCACTCACCCTTGGCAAGACGTGATCTGCAACAAGTCAGAGGTCAGAACCCATTAAGCTGATGTTGGCGATGAGACAATAACAAATCCGTTATCAGTTCTATTTTCCTCTAGTCAATGGCTTTCTGTGGTGATCAGAAATATACATAGTTGCATCAAGAAAGCAGTTCCTTGAATTAGTCGGCAGATAAAGAAAAGCCAAGAGAATTGAACATAAAGCAGAACAATAGTCTCCTTAGAATTACTACCTTTTGTAGAAAACGTTGTTTAAATATTTTCTACATGAGTTTTTGTCTGAACAGTTTATTTATCCTAATCACCGTGATATTTTCTGCAATCTGTCATGAGCAGTAGAGCATGCAATTGCTTTCTACCATCTACGTTTTTCGTCCTAAAAAAATACTCATACATTAGTAATTTACAACATAATGTATTCTGGGAGCCGTTACCATATCTAGTATAATACGTCTAGACTGTGAGGCGATTTACCCATACATCAACTAGTTATCTTCTACAGTGACAAGTTGCGTGTTCTTTGTTGACCACACAGGAGTAAAGGCGGGGACAGTAACCAAGTGTCACAGCACTATTTTTATGTGGCTGTAATAGAATTAAAATTGTATGAATACGATTCTCACTTAGCTTCAAAACGCAGCAGCAATTGGTTTCTACGTATATGAAAGATGTCTATAAATGCCTGCCTGATGCAATGATTATGTTTGAACATTACCCAACGTTTTTCCGCTATGTATACCTAACGAACAGCGTGTAACTACACAGTTTCTTCGGTTTTTATTGTTTGGAATCGTTGTTCACTTTATGATATTGCAAAACAAAAACAGTACATTTAACATATTGTAACATCCACATCTCCTGTTCCACGTAGTTATGTTATATGACGCTGAGTTGTTTTTCTTGCGGACGGCAATAGCGAGTCAGAACTAAATAAAAACTAATTAGATGTTAAATGATTGTACGGCTGTCGTTTTTCAACTTTCCTTAAGTTTATAATTTAAACGAATGACCGTTGCCAAGTAAATGAAATATCGAATGTTCAAATGTATGTTTAACTAAGGGACCAAGCTGCTGAGGTCATCGGTCCCTAGACTTATACGCTACTTAAACTGACTTATGCTAAGGACAACACACACCCATTCCCGAGGGAGGACTCGAACCTCCTGCGGGAGGAGGGGCGCAGACCGTAACATGGTGCCTCAAACCGCGCGGGTATCAGTTCGATTAATAAAACTCTTTGTTATCCTCTTTGTCTCCCTAGGAAACGGAGCGATAAAACGTTTTTTACTTTGTAGAACTAAATGAAAGTTCCATTTATTCGTGACATTGCAGATTTAAGTGTACATTCCTTTAAATACCGATGCATTTAATATGGCTGTCCGCCCTCAGGAGCTCAGTTCGTCAGCGCACCTGACGATGGCGACATGTCTGATCCCCGAAATATTGTGCCCGTTGGACACTATGGACCGGCAGTACACCCGCTGACTCTTTCGAGCATGAAATACGCCGGGAGAAACTGAAGAATCACACCGATGCATTTGTTCACTTTCGCCAATAACATGGCAATATTTTGTCAATGTCTGTACATGACGATTATCCGATTTGTGTTGTGTAATATGTTTCATCGAAAGCCTCTAGCGTGTAATTAAGGAATCGCTTTTTCTGGCGTCACTCTGAAGCTACATTTTATGACCAGTAAATAGTGCATTTGGGAAAAGGGAATTCGGAACACGCAAGAAACCCGCACTGGCGAAGCTATAACGGTGATGACTGGAATTCGCCTTAATCCGATATCTAGTGAAGTTATAGTTAGGTATCTCCATCGTATGAATATATGTGGGGAGTGCTTGTAGCGGGTAGTGACCTGTTTGCGTTGTTGTGGATGAAGAGAAGGGACAGGGTTAAATCCGGTCTCGGTACACAGCGTACACGTCTCGACTATCACCAAGGAGGCCATTCGTCTCCACCCTGCTGACGCATCACCATCAATGGTGTCACATGTCCTCGCTTCACCAGGCACTTCTGAGAGGTTTGCCAGTTGAAAATAAAATGTTCGGCTTGCAAATATGGGTTTAGAACAGGAAAGCGGAGAGATTATATCCATTTCGGTGGACAACTCACTTGCACATATTAGCATCAGTGGAAACGGTGACAGGTCATGTTACGACCACACGCTCCAAGTCATGTGGGAGATATTTTTGGCAACTATTGAACTCTAGTATTTTAATCAGTTCTTGCCTTATGCATCTTCAAAAGCAATGGGAAACTTTCAGGCCTCAGACTATATTGGAAATTGTAGGATCTTGATGTACACGATTACACGCTTCTATTTTGGCAGTGTTCAATATATTTCCTCATCGCACGGAAACATGGTGGAAACAGTCTAATTATTTAGTAGATAATCTGTGTAGTATTGGAATGTAGGCTAGTGTAATAGGGCAAAAAGTGAGTAAATCTAAATTGATCGTAATTTTTATGTTTGTAATACCCAACCCTCCAGATGTTAGACACTATACCGACACACGTTTGGTACCGATATGAGTGTCGGACATCTGGAGGTTTGTGCGCAAGCATCGTTGTGACTTCGTAATATGTTGTTATTGTAGTAGTCTTTATTCCTAGGACTGGTCTGATTCAACTTCCACGCTAATCTGTCCCGTGAAAGCCTCTTCACCTCTGCATAACTACCGCAATCTGAATCCATATGAACCTGCTTCCTGAAAAATGCTGGTCTTCTTCTACAATTTTTATCCCTCAGACTTCCCTCCATTAAGAAATTCTCAATTTCTTGATGGTTCAAATGGCTCTAAGCATATGGGACATAACATCTGAGGTCATCAGTCCCCCAGACTTAGAACTACTTAAACCTAACTAACCTAAGGATATCACACAAAGCCATACCCGAGGCAGGATTAGAACCTGCGACCGTAGCAGCAGCGCGGTTCCGGACTGAAGCGTCTCGAGCCGCTCGGCCACAGCGGCAGGCTGATTTATTGATGCTTCAGAGTACAGCCCAACAACCAGTTTTCTCCTTTAGTCTAGCTATACTGTAAATTTCTTCCTCCACGAGTTGAGAGAGCATCTCTTAATGAGTTATCCGATCTTCCAAAATAACTTTCCTCATCTTTTACAACATCCTATATCAGAACCTCTGCGTATACTGTTCGTACTCCTCGTTTTACTTCCACACAAGGCTACACTTCAAACATTTAATAGAAGACTTCCAAACACTTAGATTTGTATTACTTATTTAACTCTTTCAAGCGAGCTTTCTTACTGTTGACTTCCTGTATTCTATGTTTACTTTATTTCTACATTCGTCAGTTAGATTTCTGTCCAGATAGCGAAATTCGTCTGCTGCTTCTCATTTCCTACTCTAATTCCCTCAAAACCAACCGACATAAAGTGATTACACTCCTTTGCCCTTTTTTAGTTTTAGTGACGTCTGTGTATAAATTCTATTCAATGTAAATGATACTTTATGTCATATACTATTATCTGATCGAAAGTCAGTCAATGAAGACTTATAGTCACACTTCACCTCTTTTATCGTCAAGAGCTAGTCTACGACATATTGCGCTCTTGGGATATATGCAGACAAACATTATTGCCGGTTTAACTATTACACTGTCCCAGCTAAACCATGTGCTTACAACAAAGGGCTTAATAATTTTTCAAAATGTTGTATACTTTACGGATGCACTTATCGATCTGAAAATTTTAACAAATTTATCTACAGGTAAATAGTTGCTACAAAAATTTGGAAATTTTACCAAAAAATTTTCAAATCAAAGTTACAAGTCAATATTTGCAATATGACTGTCTCACTCTAGGTTTCACTACCAAAAATAAGAAAAATAACCTTTATATGAAACCACAATGATTTTACATGAAACATAGAGACAGGTCATTAACTGCCTGGATTTCGATTTTTTTACTAACTTTTATTACGTATTTCCAAGTAAAACATTAATCTTCGGGATTTAAAAACTTCAATCGTCGCTTTTGATGGAGATCGTATCACCAGGCAACTCCTGCACTGATACACGTAAAAAAAATGAAAATACTAAATTAGACAGTACACGGAATTTCATTCTTAAATATTTCCTGTAATTTTTGATAAGAGATATTAGGATGCACGGTAGACAAGTCTGTTGTCAAGTCAGCTTGCAAAAGCGATTCACAGTATCAGCGCACTGAAGCTGAAACACAAATTCAAACACAATGGCGATCATGTCAATACTCTCGCGAAACAAACACTCTTAGTATCGAAACACACGCTGCCCTAATCGGCAGTGAAATGAAACAAAACAAGTTACTGCTCTCCATAATAAACCACTATTACAGTTAATTACTCGGAGGTTACACAATGCAGCATAGTTTCGAACAACTTATTAATAGCAATCAGTTACTACTACTAGGAGCTACAAATTTTCGATTTTACTCGAAGCGCTTCAGCTAGGTACTGTTAACTACTGTCATGTCAAAATAAATCACGTGAATGAAATAATTAATCGGGATAAATTACGTACGCTACACAAAAGCATATTTATAAACGGAAGAATTTATGAATAGGGAGACTTGTCCTCGAAGGAATGGAGTGTTGGCTGCAACAGTTCCAACACTAGCCATTATGATTGTCGTGGTCTTTTCTGCGAGTTGCTGGATGTTATAATGAATATTCCTGCTCTTTCTGCATCATGCGCCGAAAAGAAATATCATGCCTCTATGTACATTATTTGGTTTTAAGAGTACCAATACGCCTACGCTACAATGCGTGAAGCCTAACACTTCTCGTATTATATTAATGATATTTAGTCCACGTGTACATACGTGCAACTGAATAAACGAAATTTATGTTTTGTCAGTATTTCACCGTGATGCTGTTGTTGTGGTCTTCATCCAAACATTTATCTGACGCGCCTTAAGAAGCTATTGTATCTTGTACAAGCCTCATCATAACTGAATAACTGTTGCATCATACATTCACCTCAATCTGCTTACTGTGTTCAAGCCTTGACCTCCCTCTACAATTCTTGTCCCCCTGCCCCCCCACCCCATAAACACACACTCGTCTCCATTACGAAACTGGCGGTTGCTTGAGGCCTTATGGTGTGCCATGTCAAAATATCGCTTCTTTTATTTAATGAGTGCCGTAAATTTCTTATCTCCTCGATTCGATACAATACCTCCTCATTAGTTGTCCATCCCGCCCATCTAATTTTCAACATTGTTATATAGCATCACATTTAAATCTCTTTCTGTCTGAAATTCTACCGTGCACGTTTCAATTCCGTACAAGGCTACACTCCATACACATACGTCAAAAATTACTTCCCATCACTTAAACTGGTATTCGATCTTCACAAATTTCTCACACTAAAAATTTTTTTTACTTCCTACTACCAATCTGCATTAATTCCGCTCACATTTGACCACCGTCACTTACTTTTCTGTCCAAATAGCAAAACCCATCTACTACTTTTAATGTCTCGTTTCCTAACCTAATGCCTTGAGCATCGCCTAATTTAATTCCACTGCATGTTCACTTCTATTAAGGTTCACCTTACAGCCATTTTTAAGATGTTAACCATTCCACCCAACTGCCCTTCGAAATCCTTTGTCGTCTCTCACACAATTATAGTGCCATTGACAAACCTAAATTGATTTCGTCTCCCTGAAATTTAACTCCCTTTATAAATTTCTGCTTCTTTTTCCCGACTGACTGCCGCGCAGTGTAGCCGCGCGGTCTGATGCGTCTTTCCACGGTTCGCGCTGCTCCCCCCGTCGGAGGTTCGAGTCCTCGCTCGGTCATAGGTGTGTATGTGTTGTCCTGAACGTAAGTTAGTTTAAGTTAGATCAAGTAGTATGTAAACCCAGGAATCGATGACGTCGGCAGTTTGGTCCCATAGAAACTTACCACAAATTTCCAAAATTTCGAAACTGATTTTTTGACGTAGATACTGACTAACATGAAGGATAGGCAGTAACTCTGAGTCACTCATCTCTCAACAACGGCTTCCTTTCCGACACTTACAACTGAATGGAACTTGCGTTTTATTCTCGTTGCCTTCAGAGTTTCAAAGAATGTATTCACCCCTACAAACCCTTGATTTTCATTTGTTCAGCCTATTTTCTACGAAAAGCTGCAGTATTAGTATTGCCTTGCGTTTTCCTCATCTTCAACGCCACTCAATGTGATAATCCCCAAAGTCAGTTCAATTCAGTCCAGTAATAAGTTAAGGCAACTGACAACGAGTAAATTGCTTTTATTCAGTTCCACATTGGTAGACAGTACGTAAAAAAAATCATAAACATAATATTAGAACCAAATGAGGACGAACATAAAGACAAAACTTAGAGATGCTACTTTTTTCGTATGTTTATCACCGATTATTTTCACTGGTGTCCAAAATTAAAGCAAAAAACCACTATTTCTCTGTCCTGGGTCAAATGGCTCTGAGCACTATGGGACTTAACTTCTGTGGTCATCAGTCCCCTAGAACTTAGAACTACTTAAACCTAACTAACCTAAGGACATCACACACATCCATACCCGAGGCAGGATTCGAACCTGCGACCGTAGCGGTCACGCGGTTCCAGACTGAAGCGCCTAGAACCGCACGGCCACACCGGCCGGCTTCCCTGACCTGAGTCTAATTCACAATACATATCGTCAACAGGTGTTCGTACCATCGTGTCCTGCACGAAATATGGCATTGTGATCAACGGACAACGACGCCAACGATGACGTTAGGTCACCTACGAAACGAGGTAGTGTTTGCCGCGTAGTCCCACATCCCCAGTCGCAGTGTACACAGTCACAGACGGCGTGGTGTGACACGGAGAAGAAGCTTACCAGGCTCTCTACGATGGAGGGCCATGAGAAGAATGGAAGAAAAAGAGTCGCAAACTCATGTGGCCCGATGGCTTAATGTGAATCGTTCTGTTGTTTTATGGATGTAGGAACAGTTTAAAACCAGGGTGGGGCCGACCGCGAGCGATATCATCAGAAAGAGAGGACCGTTATTTGGCTTTAAGAGGCAGTCTCTTGTCTCACTGTAAGAAGCACTTCGTATTAATGTGAATTCTTTTCTCTCTCGCAGTAAGGAACGATTTTTCAAGTACAAAACAGACAGGAGCGTCGCTGGTATACAACGGCGAAAGCGCGTGAATGGAATAATTCACTTCAGCCTTATTTTTTCGAAGATATCATGGCGTTTGTTTACCAACATTATTACAACTTTTCTCTTCGGGAGCACCGACAGGCCTTGAGAAACGTACTGCGTCCTTTATTCCATAATTATTATGACAAATAGTGTACGAGTATTTGACAGCATGACACCTGAAAACGACCGCAAAGTGCAGAACTACCCTTTTAGGGGGTGCAAATACGAATTTTAACACTTGTGTAAAGCTTATCGGGTGCGGCGGACAAATATTTTTAATCTCTATCAAGCAGGAGATTATGTCACAGATATAAAAAAAGTCCTATAACGGATATGACTTTTCTGGGTGTCATTCCGAGACAGTCAGTGCCATTATTCTGATATTCAGTCTTATTAATAGCAGACTTTTTGTCTCACATTGGTACGATAATCTACTCGAAAGTTATCTCCATTATATTACTCGATATCAGAGACGAACTCGGTAGAACGGTCGTCAATGTGGCGTGCACTAAATTAACAAGATACCCATGAACTTGAAACGGGGAACTAATAGAAAGTAAAACATTATTATGATCCAACGGTTAAAATATTACATCGATTCTTTGACAGCAAATTCATTATTAGTATCGTAACGAATTACGTACACAATAAAAAAAATCTCCCATTCTTAAGTGCATAGACCATTAAATCGTTACTAGCTGTTTGACACCCGCTATTGGATAGAGTCCTCTAGAAATCACTATGTAATATAGGGCCCTCAGTCATAAATATTTGTGTTGATCCAAAATGTCTAATGTCACCTACTAACCCTCCATTAAGTAGACGCTCTAGTCTTTTATTTCCTTGAAACGTAGCAAACCATTAACTTGATCCATCTTGCAACTATTCATCTGCTTTGTCCACCTCCAGTTCATTGTCGTCGCTGTGATAATTATGGCTTACACTTCAGTCTATTTCTCAATCTATTCCTTATTTTCTAAAATATCCTGATGTCTGTTTGCTGAACAAGTCTAAGTTTTTCATTATTTTCGTATTACAATTCCCTGTCTCAGTACTAGAAGTCAAAACTGATGATACGCTTGTATGGTAAACTGTAAATTTCAGTCGCAATGTATGCTTCATTTTGAAATAAATACGTAGAATCACTTCATTTTTGCTGTTTTCTTTGTTTCTTTTGCTGACCGTACAATCGTTCCCTTCAAGTGCGACAAATAACTAATCAACTGATTCTATGATTTCATGGTTAATTTCTATTATTTTCTTTCCGATGTATCGAATATGCAATATTTTCTATTAATATAATTCATTGTAAGTCCACTTACATCTTTGCTCTCTACTGTAAATACAAAAGCTTATCAACTGGTTCTACGATTTAAAACTTAATCTGCATGCTTTCTTTCCGATGTGCTGAATATCAAAAAAAATTTCTCATTATAATTGAATTTGAGGCATGTTTTGTCTTTTTTCCGTCATTCCTTTAGTTTTGAATCTCATTTGCTCTTCGGGTTACCATCGTTACCAGAACTTCATCAGCGAAATGAAGGTGGTTCGGGTACCTTCCTTGAGCACGTATGCGTCTTACTTTTACCGTTTCAGGAATCCATCATTTTGACTCAGGAATGTTGAGAGTAGTATTGATGATTTGAAGTTTCTTTACGTGACTCCACTTTCTGTTATGACGTTTTATCACCATTTTGAATAACGAAACTTCTAGTATTAACACACATATATTCTTCAGTCTACTAATACTACTAAAATTAATGATTTCTAAATGTCTGTTGGTAACAATTTCGTTGAAAATGAGTCGAAAGATTTTTAAATATATGCATCCCAGAAAAAGAAGTGCTATGTTGCATAGTACCTGGTCACTACATAGGAATTGTCCATTGCGCTACATGAACAGCTAGGTCAATTTATCCTTTAATTTCACATTTTTTTCTCTGCCTGGTAAGGATTTTTGTGATAACTAAAGCATCTTGATAATTGCAGGAAGAATATTGATAACTATTTCTAGTATCTTCTGAAGTGGAACAATTACAGTAGTGTTGAAATATCTACGAATTGCCTTCTCTTACACATAATCTGTGAAAAAATATGCAGTTCCATTTCTGCTACTTTTCCTTGTATTTTTAATCACACGTGTAAATATACATTAATTCATGTTGAGTTAATTTTACTTGAATATCTGCATTGATACTAATGGGTCATAGTACATTATAAACTAACATCTGCATCTAACGTGGGGCCCTAATCGAAGATCTCCCCAAGTCAAAGCAATGAATCGCAGAGGCCAATCAACATCCCATTATAGGCATGGATTTTTACTCTCTAGCAGAATGTGCCTGACACTAAACTTCTTGCCAGGTTAAAACTATCTGCGAGAAAGGGCCTAGAACAAGGGAATTTTGCCTTTCACCTTACAAACTGAGCTATCCAGTCATGACACACAGTGCAACCTCTCACGATCTGGTGCATTGTTTTAGGCTGCCAGTGAGTTTCAGACCTTTAATTACTTTGAAGGGCACTCGTTAGCGGTATTATTCGACAAGCATCGAGCCCAGCACGTGGATCCTGGAAAAATCAGGCCGCAGGCGACGTGTGGTGGTGTGCCTATTAGGGTCGCCAGTCTTCCATTTGCAGCATGCTGGTACGGGCCAGGAACGGACTGCCCTGGACTACTGATGCGCTGTTACACCTGTCGGTTGGCATGCTCCCCATGTGCTCAGCTGCTACAAAGCTGACAACAATTCCGCTCACTGGAGACATCCCTCATCTGACTGATCGTTCACAGTCCAGCTTCTGCATTCTGAAGGAAAGTATCCACCCTGTCTGTCGACAATCAGAGGAAGACAATTAAAAACTGTGAATGGTGAACTCAGAAAGGTGGCGCACTGCTCACCATACTGGAATCTCATCATAAGGGCAGTGGCGTTCAAATTCCAGTCCGATCATCAGGACATATTTTCTAGAACTTCCCGATTTCATTGTGCATAAAGCATCTAATTTTGTGTGCGAAAGATGTTGTGAGCACCAATATTATAACCCCCCTTTCCTGTCCCACTCTCTAATGCACTCTAAGAAGAACGATTTTCGCAAGACGTGTTATAAGCCAAAATTCTACCATTCTTCAATTTTTGCGAGGTTAATGTGTCAGGAAGTAGAAGTTTGTCTGATTCTTTTTGGAATGTGCACTGTCTGAAATTTTAAATGTAAATTTTCCCACGATGCATTTAGCATCTCTCTAACTTCTGCCACATTAGTTTGACGAAAATGTTCAAGACATTATTACCAATGAAGCTGTCATGTATTGTGTCATTTTTCTTTGGATTTTATGTATCTTCTCTATTAGTCCTATCTCCCCAAGACCCTATACTGACAAGAAGTTCTTAAATTTAAAAAAAATCCTGATGGTACCCCATTACAAGATTGTTGATGAAACTCTAGATCATGTCACACCGTTTGGAGTGCCTGATGATGTAAACTCTAGAGTAGAGAATATGAATAGGAGGGTTTACTGAAGTTGCACAATGATGCAAAATCTGTAGCAGCGAATGTGAATGAAAGGGTTGTCAGAAAGTGCAGTGTATCTGTAAAGGCAGTCACATTCAAGATGCAGATCTGATAATTTCTACAACACCAGTAAACTCGCAATTCTTTAAAGAATTGAACTCCTTGGATAAAACAGCTCCAAACAAGTAAGAGAGAAAAAGTTTAGGAAAGGTTGTAAATTGTGCTTAGAGTTGATTGGAAGTCGTTAAGTATTCTCATGATGAAACACTGCATGAATATAGCTGGGTAATTTGCCCTCCATTTCAATCGGAAGTTAGTCGCATATATCAATGTTTATGATGTCATATCTCCTGAACAACGACGCAGTTTTGCGGTACATTCGTTTATATACGTAGAGGCTGTCTGCAAAGTGTGTTGCGAATAGAAATAACAATAAAGAAATTAAACCTCATGCTTAATGTTGAAGTTTCACAGAGCGCCGTTTTAAGCATGAGCTGGTTTTTCACAAATAACAATGTTTATGACGTCATATCTCCTGATATATGTCCCTTACAATGATATAATTTTGCAGGTGCAGTCAATAGTATATATGTGGATACTGTCTGCAAATTGTGTTTCGAACAGAGTTCTTCTTAAAGAAGTTATAAACATATAAATATCTGTCATATATGAAATAGCTTCGTTTACAGGCACCATGGTAAACAATGACACTGCATCGAAACTCACAAAAATACCACTTGGGCTGACGTTAATCTCCCTCAGTTTTTCAAGGTATATAGAAGGAACACTCACACGGATCGATACCTCCACAAGGAATCTAACCATCATTCTAGGAAAAAAACAGGTGTCATGAAAACATTGGTGGACAGAGCCAACAAAATCTGCGAGCGGAATTACTTACAAGATGAACTAAATCACGGTCCGCCTTCATGAAAAACGTTTATACCAGCAAGGAAATTGATCGAGCCCTCCATCAAAGAAGCAGAGAAGTCATAAGTCCAGAGTAACAACGGTCACCTACTGAAAAAGTTTTCCTGCCATTCACTGATAAAGTCACGGACCGTATCGGGAAAGTTCTGGCCAAGTAGGGGATAGAAACAATCTTCAGACCCACCAAGAAGATTATGGAATATTTAAGAACTTCAAAAGACGCCCGACACCCCGTAACAACACCTGTGGTATACAAAATTCCATGCAGCTGTGGACAAGTATATATTGGAACAATGAAAAGAAGTGTAAACACCCGCTTAGCCGAACATAAAAGATACTGTCGCTTAGGACATGTCGAAGAATCGTCCATAGCTGAGCATGTTTTTCGAGATGGGAACCACGAAATTAAATTTAATGAGACAAACGTTCTAGTACGTGCATCCCATTATCATGCGTGCGTGTATAGAGAAGCAATAGATATTCATGGTTAGCACACTCGACTCGCATTCGGGAGAATGACGGTTCAATCCCGCGTCCGGCCATCCTGATTTAGGTTTTCCATTTTCCCTAAATCGCTCCAGGCAAATGCCAGGATAGTTCCTCCGAAAGGGCACGGCCGACTTGCTTCCTCGTCCTTCCCCAATCCGATGAGACCGATGTCCTCGCTGTTTGGCCCCTTCCCCCAAAACAACCCAACCCGGTAGAGATTCACAAACACCATAACAATTTTATTAGAAAAGAGGAAGTTTTAAAATTAGACAAAATATGGATGTCGACGTTGCGCCAGCAGAATGACAATCGATTACTCTTAATCGAGAATTATGACGCCTTCCAAAGATAGGCATACCGTCGGCATCACATGATGAATGGTGGTGCCGTGTATGCGCTCCATTAATGCGAGAGTACCTGCAGCCTCAGTGGCAGTAGCCGGACGACCTCAGAAGATGTCTCCCACAGATGGAGACGAAACGTTAGGTGGAAATTTTATACGTCGACCACGGCCTCTCAACCTGGAAGTTTCAACTGAAGCGCGAAAATGTAGTTTTTCTTTTTATCTTTTGCGGGTGTTTCAACCAGAAATGATTTCCTAAAGGTTTGAAATTATGTGTAAAGTTTGCTGGAATTCTTTGAATGCTCTCAGTCTCATTTACTGGCTGAACAAACTCTGCACCTGCACGCCGCCGGTTGTCGGCCGGTATGAGGGGTGAGAGACACGTCTTCAGGCACATTTTCGCTGTTCGTCGCGCTCAGTTCGAAGCGGGGACTCATCATTGAAGACCTACTCCAGTCAATGAGATTCCAGGGCGAAGACGTATCTGGAGACGTCGCGAACAGCGGTGGCGTAACAACCTGACTGTCGCCCTCCAAACAGCCTGGCAACCAGGGCTGGGGGTCTGGGGTGCTGTTTCTTTTCAAGCAGGACCCCGTCGATTGTCCACTGCGGCACTCTTGCAGTTGTGGCGTATTGTATCGCTGCCTGCTGGCGGTTCCGCCATCAGCAAAAGTGCAATGTCCTGATTCTACGCCGGGCCAGTATTCTTAGCCTCGTCGAGATACGTGACAGCGAGGCGACACAACAATGTCTGTTATTGCAGTCAATATTTGTTGGTCATGTCCACTCTTTGCGCTAATTTGAGTCAGGCTCTTTCGTTAACTAGTTTACACACAAACTAGTACAATCAGCTTGCTGCGTTGTTTAGCGGTTGCTGCCAAAGATACTCATTAACAGTTACCATGCGGCTGATTGGCGTTTCAGAATGAATTGATACCTTTGATTTACGTAGCACGCGCACATTGAATTAATTCCTTCACAAGTCACAGCGTTCATTTCACACAGTACGATGTTTTGTGCACTGAACCCCCAATTATTATTATTATTATTATTGTTATTGTTGTCCAGAGACAATCCAATACGCGGGTCATTTCCATAATACCCTCTCTGAAATCGTAGGCCACTATACTTTTTCCTTAACTCGTTTTTAATCAACAGAGTGTCTTTGATATGATTCACTACTATGGAAGGACTCACTTTAGGCCAACTATAAATGTCCAAATAGGGTCTATAATTGAAAGTCATGTTGCGACGCGATATTTGAATAGTAGCTTCGGCAACAACTGAAGTTCTGAAATTGGAGTTAATTATATCGACCTCTTATCGATTGAGATGTACTCTGTATGTTAGCGTTATCTCAGTTCTGTTTTCGTACTTTTGATAATAAATTAAACGAACAGAAATTTACTTTTAATTAACCCAGGTTCCAACGAAATTATCTATTTCACACAGTGCACATAAACTTAGAGACGCGAATACTCAGGATTCAAACACTTAAAACTCGCACACTAAAATGTGGAAAATAAGGACTTCCAAACAATACTTGCGCTGGGTTTGTATAGCAGCTGTGAAACTACAAGGACGTTCATTAGAAACTCTTTGAAATCAGTCCCTTGCTACTTTGCATGTAATACTTTACTCAATTGGCTCTTATTATTCTTTTACTTAATTTTCTCCACTTTAAAACGGGAATTCGTGATTTTATATGAAATATGGGAATTGTTCATGGCCAGCTCCATTAAATTTCAGTTTCAAAAGAGACCAAATGTATAACGAGGTGTTAAACAGTAAAGCAGTACGTCGACAGTGTTCTACTCTCCGGTTTTGTTGACTTCAGTGGAATGCTTTCCTGGGCTTATATTTCAGCAAGATAATGTCCGCCCGCTCAAGGTCAGAGTTCTACTGGTCTGCTTCGTGCTTGCCAAACCCTACCTTGGTCATCAAGGTAGCCGGATTCTTCCAGTTTCAGAATAGATAATTTTAACACGGGATGCTCGTAGCTTATGTTGTCAGCTGCTGTGTTCGTGGCGAATACACTCGATCGTTCGGATTTTGTCACTACATGGCCCAGTACTTCCCTGAATAACATCTCCGAGCGGCATTTTGTTGCTTGACATAGGCCGATAAGAGCATATTTTAACCGGATAGTGTACAGTTCGCGACTTAAAACAGACATGACATTCATCCTTGACGGTGTTCTTTTTATCGGCTGCCGATGTCTTTTATCAATTGAGATTGCCTCAAATCTTTAACTAGCCAGGACAGCTGTTACTCTGCGGCATTTTCATCATATGACAAAGCATTTAAATATGCACCAGGAGACGCAACTCAACAGTTGCGAATCTGGCTGTGTGGGTTTAACCTGAAGAAATACGGTTACAACGGAACATTAGACATTTTCAAAAATGGCTCAAAAGGTTCTGAGCACTATGGGACTTAACACCTGAGGTCATCACTCCCCTAGAGGTTGAATTACTTAAACCTAACTAACCTAAGGACAGCACACACATCCATGCCCGAGGCAGGATTCGAACCTGCTACCGTAGCAGCAGCGCAGTTCCGGACTGAAGCACCTAGAACCGATCTTCCACAACGGCTGGCTTGGACATTTATTCAGTTTCATTTTAATAGTTTTAACACCTCTATTTTTTAAAAAATGATCACTATATCAATTGTCAAGCAGTCATCTACTCCAATTACGAACGTTTGCAGCATTACGGGCACGACTCTCCAACCAGCTCGGGATTTTGACGACCTAACGGCGCGTCTGTCCAATTGGCGCTTGCATAATGGCCAGATATGGACCAACGCTTTATTGACTCGTTCAATTTTTGAAGCTGTTTCTCTTAAACAAATCATCCCATTTTTTTCCTTTTTTCTGAAATTGGAATCTTTTTCTATACATGTACAACACATTTACTAATTTCTTCTCATTTGGTAATTCCTTGGTTGTGCGACGTCATTTTGTGTCTTATATGATATTTACAAAATTGAAGTTTAGCACTGAACTTTCGACATCGAAAACCTATGTTCTCGCATAAGTTCCGATGTTCTAGGAGCCATACGTCATACGCGGCTTATCATCGCACATTCAAAGCCGCTTATCTCGCAACGTGATGCCGTGTTCGCTAAACAGCAGCCTTTAACTGACTGTTCAGATACCGTGTCTTCACTAGCTCCACTAGCCGTGAGATTCGGGCCTCATACACAGCACATCTTCGACACGGGCAATCCCTCCCGTGACTTTTGGCGACTCGTTTTATATCTTGTGTATGGAACAATGGATCACCGCAGAAGCAGGTGAGAGATTAGGTCGCTTACACATAGCCTGTTTCTTTTGCTCAACATGCGAGTGGAGTAGGACAGAAATTCCTTAGTACTTGTACGAATAAGACAGTGCTGCCAAAGCAAAGTTACTAAACACAGCCTTCCGAAATGCCTTCAGAAAAGAAGACGAAATAAATACTCCATGATTCGAATCAAGAGCAGCTGCCAACATCAGTAGCGTAGAATTAAATATCGTCGGAGTAGTAAAGCAACTTAAATCACTTAATAAAAGAAAGTCTTCTGGTCCAGACTGTATACCAATTAGGCTCCTTTCACAGTATGCTGATGCATTAGCTCCATACTTAACAATCATGTACAACCCTTCGCTCGACGAAAGATCCGTACCCAAAGACTGGAAAGTTGCATAGGTCACACCAATATTCAAGAAAGGCAGTAGGAGTAATCCACTTAATTACAGACCCATATCATTAACGTCGATATGCAGCAGGATTTTGGAACATGTTATTGTCTTCGAACATTATGAATTACCTCGAAGAAATTGGTCTATTGACACAGAGTCAACATGGGTTTAGAAGACATTGTTCTTGTGAAAAACTAACTATTTATTCTTCATTCGTGTGGCCATAGTGTCCGTAGTTGCTTTATAATTCATGAGGATATTTTTGATCCGTCGTTGCAACTACAAAATGCCTGATTTTTTTCACCAGACGCGTTATTCTTTAATGAGGTAAAGCATCATCAGTGGCCTGTAATTATGTTTGTTTACATTTTGATTTGCTTTTTAGACCGGAGAACATTTAATTAAGAATAGGTTGGTTTGTACTTACGGTAATTTTTCGGCTGATTTCTCGCTTACATCAGGAAATGTAGTCTGCTAACACATCGTTGGTTTTCTGTGTTAGGCAGCGATAATTTCGTCTACTTTTCAGATGCTCTGCAGCGTTATGCATTTCTCACCGCACAATGTTATGCACACCACTGTATTCTGTTTGTTTTTGTACTTCAAGCATCTGTTGCTGTTTGTGTTTTGTAGTGTGATGGAGCGTGAGTTAGAGGAGAAGGTGAGGAGCGAGAAGTGAAGTAAAACTGTGAGTGGGGGGAGGGGGGCGGGGTTGTGGGAGAGTGGGAGGGCGTGAGAGATGGAAAAGGTTCTCTTCTTTTTCATGTGACTTCATCAATTATTCTTTATAGAGCCTCTGGTTTTCAATATTTACCTGGTCATTGAGAAACTGATTATTTTGTGTTAATGCTATTTGTGTGTGGAAATTTTCTTGGAAAGGGAGGAGGCGTCTATCTTTACTGATTTTTATGATATTCAAATCGATTTCAATATTGCTTGGCCTATGGTGTTCTTCTTTTAGATGGTCCGCAAGTGTTGAATGATTTGTACCGTACTTGAATGCTCTGATGTGTTCTTTATATCTTGGGTCAAATATCTTGCCTGTCATTCCAATCTATATCTCCTCATAATCTTTGCAACTGAGCTGATAGATACCACATTGTTGGTATCTGTCTGGTTTTGATTTCAGTTTCGGGATGTGTTTTTGTATGGAATTGTTTGTTTTGTAAGCAATGTTTATGTCTTGTTCCCTACTTTATGAATGAATTCGTTGTGGTAGGTCATTGTACACCTTTTTGTTGTAGTGCAAGTTGTACGAGTTAGTGTGGTTTGGTTTTTTCATTATTTGTCTCTTTAGCTTTTTAATTAGTTTGTCTACCACTGTTTCTTTGTGTCCATTTTTAGTGCTATTTACTTGTCCGCACAATCGAATACACAGGGTTTTTCAAATTTTCATCAAAAGCCTAGTGCGATAGATTTGGAAAATGCTAAGGGGGCAGAGACTGTTGCACTCTCGGTTAAAAAAAGAACGTGAAAATGACGACAAAAACAAGTACGTTGAACTTCATGAGTCTCCAAAAGGTGAATGCGGGAAGCGTACCACCGTCATATCTTAGCAAAAGGTCTTTCCCAAAACCCGAAAAACTTCTGATCGGAAGTAAAATTCGCCGTTTAAAATATCGTTTACACAGGGGAACTACAAACTTACCGTCGTTTGACCATCGCGCACATTCCCTTATGGAACACACAGCAATAATCATCCGTGGCGTAGAGAAACAACTGAAAGAGTTGAAAACACAAAAGTCGCCAGGTCAGGATGGAATCCCAATTCTGTGTTACAACGAGTACTCTAAGGCGTTGGCCCCTTACTTATATATAAGAAGGGTAAAAGAACAGACCCATAAAATAACAGAACAATATCCTACACATTGGTTTGCTACTGAATTCGTCAACATATCCTTAGTCTTGGCCGCGCGGTCTGGGGCGTCTTGTCACGGTTCGCGCAGCTCCCCTGTCGGAGGTTCGAGCTCTCCCTCGGGGATGGGTGTGTGTGTTGTCCTTGGCGTAAGCTTGTTTAAATTAGATTCAGTAGTGGGTAAGCCTAGGGTCCGTTGACCTCAGCAGTTTGGTCACATAGTCCTTACCTCAAATTTCCAAATTTCGTAATCTGAATGTAATAAAAGTCCTTGAGACCAAAAAAACTTCTGCCAGCAAATATCAGCAGATTTAGAAAACATCCCTCGTGCGAAGAGCTTGCTTGCCCTTTCCTTGTGCCATATCCTGCGAACAGTGGATGAAGCTGCAACAGGAAGAGTCCATATTCCTTTCGGAAAAGCGTTTGACACAATCCCCTGTCCAGACTATTAACAAAGATACGGGAATACGGATTAGCTCCCCAAGTGTGTGAGTGGCTCGAAGACATTTTAAGTAACAGAAACCAGCATGCAGTGTTCATCAGAAGCAAGTGTATCGTCAGGAGTGTCTCAGGGAAATGTGACAGGGCCGCTGGTATTTTGTATGTATATAAATGATCAGACGGACAGGGTTGACAGCATTCTGCGGCTGTTGGCAAAGGATGCTGCGGTGTACGGGAAGTTATCGTCATCGAGTGACTGTAGGAGGATACAAGATGACTCAGAATTTAAAATTGGTTTATGAAAGGGAGATTGTTCTAAATTTATACAAATACAAATTAATTCAGATGAATAGGCAAAACGGTTCCGTAATTTTCGAAGACAGTATTTATGATGTGTTACTGACGGACAGTCACGTCAAATAAATACGTAGGTGTAACAAAGCGATATGAAATGGATCGAGCGCTTTACTTGGGTAGGAGGGAATTTGAATTGTGGGCTTAGGTATTCTGGTAGAGTCTTAGGAAAGTGTAGCTCATCTACAAAGGAGACCGTCTGAAAAACTTTTGTGCCTCTCATTCTTGAGTACTGCTCTAGTGCTTACGATCCGCACCCGGTTGGACTGGAGGAAGATACCGAAACAACTCAGAAGCCAGGTGCTGCATTCGTTACTGGTGTATTCGATCAACACACGAATCTTAGAGCATGCTTCGCGAACTCCAGTGGGGATCCCAGGACAGAAGAAGACATTATTTTCGCGAAAAGTGATTGAGAAAATTTACAGGACAGGCATTTGGATCTCATTGCATAATGATTCATACTGCCGCCAATGTACATTTCGAGTTAGGACCACGAAGAGAAGAGAAATTAGGGCTCATATAGAGACACATAGACAGCCGTTCCTTGCTCTGATTGTGAGTCGAACATGAAAGGGAATGAATATTAAAGGCACAAGGTACCCTCCGTCATTCACCGTAGGGTGGCTTGCGGGGAAGGTGGGTATGAAGATATAGATTTAGATACATAGCGTGAGCAAGTCTTGGAGAGAAAAAAATGTCCCTGACGCCAGGCGTCTTCTAGTATTTGCCTACCCTGGTAGGACAAGATGGTTCAAATGGCTCCGAGCACTATGGGACTTAACGTCTGTGGTCATCAGTCCCCTAGAACTTAGAACTAGTTAAACCTAACTAACCTAAGGATTCCACACACATCCATGCCCGAGGCAGGATTCGAACCTGCGACCGTAGCGGTCACGCGGTACGCCAATGAAGCGCCTAGAACCGCACGGCCACACCGGCCGGCTGGTACGACAAGATTTCACAGAACTAACAGGGCCTGCTACTTCAGTGCAGTTCATAGTACCTACCCCAGTAAATCATTAGAGTGATTTTCAACAACATTTTCTGAAAGAGTGCCTCGAAGCGGAAAAAGGTATTTCCGGATGCGAAACTTCAGTTTTGCTGGGTCTTTCATACGGAACTAAGAACTGGATTGTAGGCAACAAACAAAACTTATACACACATATAGACGTGGCCTCTTTGGGGCATAATTGATAGGAACGGACCCCTGGCGTCACCGGGGAGCATTATCGAACGTTTTGTTTCTGACAGAATTGTTCTCTATAATATCATCTATCAACCCCAGATATTTGATGCAAGGACTTTGAGGCACCTCATATGTGTAGATTGCTATGTACTACATCGTAGATCTTCACAATATTCTGTATTTGAACCAACACGTGTGTCTGTAGATAACGTGTAGTGCTGATACATACAAACACGAGAAGACTTAGGGTATTTTATTCCAGACTTAATTTCTGACCGAATTAAATGTTGCATGATAATTTTCGTGATTTTTATCAAATTGATCTACTAGGTGTAGAGGATTATTTTTGTCATTAAGGCTATATGCTCAGCATTTACATTTTACTTAAGTGCACAGTAATTTAAATTTTATTATTAATTCTTATTAGTGATTGAGACTACTCATGTTACAAGTGAACTACAAATTTATAAACAAATTAAATGTTTTACGAGACCCTAGCTAAAAGGGTTGACAACCACACATGGTTCGAGTTAGATTATCGAGATGAATTATGGTTAAGTGTATACTTTGCTTATTGACAGATGACGAGCGCGATCTTCCTTCGAAGAGTAGCAACGCCGGAATGTAGCTATGTAGTTCACACAATCGCCATCATTAAAGCTAACGGGGGTTGTAAGTTTGGGGCGAGCGTATTTATCTCATTACTGGAAACGGCACACGTTCCAGCGGGACCGTGCTGTGACACTAACGGCCGGAATTAATGGCGCACTTCCTGCGGCAGCAGTAATGGCCACGGAACAGCAGAGGGCGGGAACAATACGAGAGTCGTGTATCGGCCGGCAGGGGGAGGGAGGGATGCGTGTGCCGAATGGTGGCGCCGGCTTCCAGATTTCAAAAAGCACAGCACGAAGCACGGAAACTAAAAACGTGGAAATGACGGCGGGTGTGCTGCAGATAACCACGGCGCTAAGTTCACTCAGTGGCACGCTATTCACAAGCTACTCAATACTAGTTACGCACCGAAGGTAAAAATCAGATAAATGAGATCGATGTTGCCATTAGCGTTTAGACAAGCGGTTGTGCAAACTTTAGAGCGCTCATCGTGATACGTTTCGATAAATGTTAGTGATTCCTCTCTTAACACTCGCACTGAATACAGCTTTGTTTATATGGAACAAAAAGGTCATCATAATCCACCAATGACAACCTTGTTGATTCAGACACCTGCTCTGTTCCTAGCCTGTACCGTGATTTCTGTCTTTTATTCCACAAACAGCAATCACAAGTTTTTTATCATAATTCATTTAGTTGCATCAGGTATTGGCATTGTTAAGGTTTAGCGGAAGGGCATTTGGTATGCATGCAACGTGAGGTAGTAAGCGACATTCGCCGTGTATTCAGTATACTGTAGAAGGTGCACGCGTGTTGTAGGTTTTGGGATGTTAGTGATGTAGACGGCAAGAAAATGTGGAAAGAAATGGGAAAGACTCTACAACACAGCTGACTTATATAAGCTAGCACTAGGCGATCGGTGCTAAAGTCATTTGCTATTTCCGTTAGGGAAATTGCAGTGCTACAAGCAGCTATCAGTAGCTTTGTAGGCCAAAGGACAAATGGATTCAATCTGGAACTTACAAAATATGCCTGTGTTAGATGTAAAATGAAACTGGTGCAGTTGCTGAATGATATTTGGCGCTTGGGAAAATTCCACAGGAATGATTCGCAACGATTATAAGGATACACAAGAAAGGAGATAAAAAATAATGTTGTTTTATCCACGTTGTATCTTGTGAAGCCCACGGCCGTTAATTGATAAATAACTCAATCAGGGATGGTTGCGTCATTCAGTGACTAAAAGAGGATGCTCAAATTGCACAGGTATACACATTTTAAATGCTGTTCGTAAAATCTATTGATTTCTTATTAAAAGGAAACTCCAGCCAATAGGAGAAACATATTCACGAAAACAGTAATGCACCTTTCGTAAAGGCACGTCCTGTGCAGATAGAACATTTGTTTTAAAACAGCTGATATAAAAGAGAAGAGAATTCAAAAATCCACTATATGTGAACTTCGTGGACTATGAGAAGTCCTACGATAGGCGAAGGATGAAATGAGGTACACTCACTGACTACAATTTACCTCTAAGTTTACTGAATGTCATTAAATCACTATACTATAATACAAAAATTAATAGAAACGAAGAGTTAGTCACTGTACATCAACAAATCTCTAGGATAGTGGAATTCTAAAAACCCCAAGAAGATGGCTATCAAAAGGAATAAATTTGTTAGTGCAATTTTATTTCCAGGAGACCAAGTTCTCCTGGTAGGTAGTGAAAGAGCTGTATATGAAAATATGTTTAAATTGAATAAAGTTTTACAAACCTATCAAATGGTTAGATCTCTAAAGAACAAAAGTGTTGGTGGTGGACGGGAAGCAAATAGCCTAAGAAGAGCCAAAATAGTGATAAACACTAAACTAATATAACGGGTAAATTCGTTCCAATATCTCGGAACAGATACATCAATATAAAAAATTAAATTCAGATGTGGTTCAAAATATACCGAAATATAATGCTATTAATCCTCATAAATAAAGCAAAATCTCATAACTGTGTCACTAACTTATCATTACCCTGTCCCGATCACTAGGGACAGAAACTTGAAATTCGGAGAAGGTGTTGATCTGATTATACAGCCATTGTTTAAAAGGAATTTTTCAATGTTCTACTAGTAAGAGGATGAAATACGGGATGAAACATTGTTTGAAAAATATCACTATTACGACAGTTTTGAAGCTATAATTATGAAAACTGGTGTATGGTTTCTCAGTCAGAAATAAAGAAATACTTGTTTCAGAATTTTTGGAAGTTGAGCGCCTAAGAGGACGAAACAGCGGGTGAAAGCTTTATTTCTTTTTACAAGCAGATCATTATTAACCCACCAAAGCTCTTTTAAAGCTATGTCCACGAAAGCTGGTATTTGTCTTCGCAGTTAGAAATAAAAAAATAGGGTCTTCAGTGTTTTTAGAAATTCAAACCGTGAGAGGGTGAAATAGAGGATAAAACGTTTTTTGAATAAAGTTCATTATGAAAGCACTTCTAAAGCAAAATCTATGAAAATTTGTATTTGGCTCTCCAGTTAGGAATAAAACCATTAGTGTTTCAATGTTTTTCGAAATTCAACCCCTAAGAGGGTGTAATAGAGGATGAATATTTTTACCAATATTTTTGTTATATTAAAACATAGACGTTGTTAATTTTAACTGTCGGCGTCTTTTAAGGGAGAGGGGTTACGAAATTCCGCCCCTAAGGGGGTGAAGTAGGGGATGAAGGTTTTGTTTTAAATATGTCGTCATTAAACTAATTTTGAAGCTAGAACAATTAAAGTTGGTATTTGATTTCTTAACCAGAAGTAAAAAAGTACATGCTTCATAATTGGGGAAATTCACCTCTAAGAGGGCGAAATAGTGAATGAAAGTTTTGCCTCGATAAACTATTATTAAAGACCTAGTAGAGCGTTTTTAAAGCTACGACTATAAAGATTAGTATTTGACCTTCAGCTGGTAACAAAATAAATGCGTGTTTCATCGTTTATGGAAATTCAACCTCTAAGGGAGTGAAATAGAGGACGAAAGATTTCTTGAAAATATATCACTACTAAGGCAATTTGGAAGCTTGAACTACGGAAATTGGTATTTGGATTCTCAGACAGACATAAAAAATAAGTTTCAGAATTTTTGGACATTTAACCCATAAGGGGATGAAACAGTTGCTGAAAAATTTTTTTGAGAGTAAATCAGTACTGAAGAACTACTAAAACATTTTTATAGCTACATCTATGAAAGTTGGTATTTGACTTCCTAGTTAAAAATTTAAAAAATGCTTACCTAAGTGTTTCTGGAAATTCCACCCATAATGGGGTGAAAGAGGGAATGAAAAGTCTTATGAAAATATGACATTCTGGAAATATCGTGCTTCTATAGCCCTAATTAGATCGAAAAGTTAATAAGGTCTTGTAATTTGTGAACTAAATCAAAGAAAGCTATTTGTCATTACGACAAATCGGGTTTTTCAGAATTGTGTAGAAAAAGAAAGGAATCTTTAATACATTAATTTTTCAGTGGGCCTAATAGATGTCTATAAAACTATGTTTGTTCTAATTTATATCAAAGCTATTTGTTAATCATGACCATATTTAAATGGGACTTCATGCACGAGAATATCCGTATGAGACGAGAGATTTCAGTACCGGGTGTAACATTGGCGCTAATAATTGCAAAATCACTTACCTGATTTGTGTCTTTCTTTTCTTTTTAACTCGTTATACGAAATTAAATTAAACCCTTTGGAAAACTTAAACTATGCAAATCCTGGTAGCCATGTAAAGGGCGAGCAACTCTGCTAAGATGTGTGGATTTACATATGAACAGTGGGCATTTCAACATACAGATTCCATCAATGAAAAAAAAAAAATCTATGCAGACCATACAGTATTTGCAAGCGAAGCAGTAGGCGCTAAACTAGTGGTTGTATACAGATGTATCTTGGTAGAACTAAGAGATAACACTAAGACTAGACAACATGGTAGTCTAGCCTTGTCTTATGTATAGCAGTGAAAATTCGATCCTAAGAAAAGAAGGTGGAGAATTGCAGCAACTAGCAAGGAAAACCTTGAGTGCAATGTCGTAAATTCAACCTTTAGTAAGGCGCATAATTATGACAAGAAACATATTACCTGCTAATGTAAATTAAAATGTAAATGTCGTGTGATTAGGGCCTCCCGTCGGGTAGACCGTTCGCCGGGTGTAAGTCTTTCGATTTAACGCCACTTCAGTTACTTGGGCCTCTATGACTCACCATGTGAATCAGGAGGGCGACAGAAAATGAGTGTCCGGAAGGTGCAGATATAACCTTCTTACTTTAGGATGTGTGTATTAGACATCACAAAATGACATGGTAGACATTCAAGAAACGTTCAGAACAAACCTTTATCTTGCACCATGAACACCTAATGAAGAATGGCGCGACACAGTGATAACAAAGGTTTACACAATCAAGCTCGAAGGCAAACTCCTTGGGAGTAACAAGCCGTGCAAGACGTTCACCTAGGTGTCCACTCTTATAAATGCATATACAACTATATTGGTGTAGAAATGTGATGAGAACTGATGGAACACGATGGCGCACGAACGAATGCGAAACAGTGTGTCGTGGAGCTTATCGTGAAACTGGCAACCATTTAAGGCGTAATTCCAAGCAGTGCGATACTATGCTTTATAGGCAAGGAAAAACAACCAGAGGCTGAATTTGTCCAGTGGGCCCGGCCGGGGTGACCGAGCGGTTCTAGGCGCTACAGCCTGGAACCGCGCGACCGCTACGGTCGCAGGTTCGAATCCTGACTCGGGCATGGATGTGTGTGATGTCCTTAGGTTTAAGTATTTCTAAGTTCTAGGGGAACTGGCAACCATTTAAGGCGTAATTCCAAGCAGTGCGATACTATGCTTTATAGGCAAGGAAAAACAAGCAGAGGCTGAATTTGTCCAGTGGGCCCGGCCGGGGTGACCGAGCGGTTCTAGGCGCTACGGTCGCAGGTTCGAATCCTGACTCGGGCATGGATGTGTGTGATGTCCTTAGGTTTAAGTATTTCTAAGTTCTAGGGGACTGATGACTTCAGATGTTAAGTCCCATAGTGCTCAGAGCCATTTTTTGTCCAGTGGCTGCAGGTGGTATAAATTGTAGTGTCACACACTTTTCGGAAGAGTTAGTTTGCTCCAAAAGAGTATGATACCAGGAATCAAGCAAAAGCAAGTTATTTTGGCCGGTTATTGACCAAACGCAGTCCGTATATCGTAGTGTGCTCGTTTTCCCACCCACGGTTAGTGTGATGTAAGTGTTCTCCATTACCCTTGCAAGCCACTCGCACGAGACAGAATCGTCAGAAGCAGAGCACCTCCACCTTCTTGCAGCACAACTGTCCAGCCAATTTATCATCCAGTCGGAATAATTGTATATGAATGCGTTAAGGCAGCGATGGTGGTTGATCTTGGTACCACTGTCTTGGTAAATCTAATTTCCAGGATTCCTTTCATGTACTTTTCCTCTCCAAATCCCGATTGGTCGGAGTTGGAAATAAATTCCTTACTCAACGATGGGATAAGTATGTTCATCTCATCTACGAATTTTTGCACTGAGTCTGTAGTTTTTTGTGCATCTTCAAGCTGACGCTTTGTTTGAAACTTCGTTATCTTACATCTTCCAGTTCTGTAGCACTGTCTGAAATTATACAGCCATGCACCGCTTCCCTTTCAATCACTGTTATGTCGTTCGCAATTTGATGTGCCTAACTTAGTAGGTCACTATCAAGTACGTCCAGTAAATTGTATGGAGCATCCTTGCAACGCGAAATCACCAGTTTTTGTAACAAGTGCGCCTTGTCCTCCCTCGAATATCCATAGTTTTTCTTACGCACTATACCGTCATTCTGCAGCAAAGTTAGCCGGCCAGAGTGGCCGTGCGGTTCTAGGCGCTACAGTCTGGAACCGCGTGACCGCTACGGTCCCAGGTTCGAATCCTGCCTCGGGCATGGATGTGTGTGATGTCCTTAGGTTAGTTAGCTTCAAGTAGTTCTAAGTTCTAGGGGACTGATGAACACAGCAGTTAAGTCCCATAGTGCTCAGAGCCATTTGATCCATTTTTGCAGCAAAGTTATTCGAAATAATTTTTTATGTACGTGATTATGTTTAGCATACACACCTTAGATAATGATTGTCCTTTACTATGTCTCACTGGAGACGGATTTGTGGCTATCAATGATGAACTACATTGCTCGACACCTGTTTCAGTATCACTTCCACTTGCTAAGCACCTGTTGTCATAATGGTTCTCCTCATGTACATTGACCACACAGTCGAGTGTGTATGACATCACACATTCTACTGACTCATCTTGCAGAACCTCTAAAACTTCACCTGCCATTTCTTTCTCGCTCAGTTAAATTCCTTGTGTTCCTTTCTGACTATATGCCAACTCCGGAAACTGCTGCTGTAGATATAATGCAACGTTTGCTTTGTTTATCGTTGCCATTGCTCTGCTTTGTATCAAAGTCACTACCACTGTAGCACCGTTGTGAGTTACCACCGGCTAAGCAGTGAAATCGGGTTTGTCGGAATTGTCTAGAAAAAGAAATGGATCTTTAACGTATTAATTTTTTCAGGGGGCCTAATATATGCTTATACAATTACTTTTGTTGTAATTAGTATGCAAGCTATTTGTTAGTAATGACAAAATAGATTAGACATTTAAACGCGATTTCATGCAAAGGAATATCCGTTTTAGAAGTGAGATTTCAGTATCGGTTGTAAGACTGCCACTAATAACTACAGAACCACTTACCTGATTTGTCTCTTTCTTTTTAAACCCGATTTATGTAATTAAATTAAACCCATTGGTAACCTTAAATCATGCAAAGACTAGCAACCTCGTAAAGGGGCAGTACCTTTGTTAAAGTGTGTGGACTTACACATGAGCAGTGGGCATAACAACATACAATATCGATTAAAGAAAAACAAAAACAAAAGGCAAAAAAAAAAAAATCTATACAGACCATACAGTCTACGCAAGCCCCACGCCATGCACACCATTTTATACGTCTTGTCTCACCCCCTGTTGACATCAGCAGCCAATGTTGTGATTGCGTTGTAAACAATACGTCGGGCTTCGAACGCCGTAAACGTCATTGGCCTTTTGCGATCTCGCACTCAAGGGGTTTATTGTGAGAGGAGGTTTCTGAGGTCACTTCTTGCACTAACAGTATGACAGAGAGTATGGAATGAAGTCCTAAGATAGCAACTGGACGTAAAATCAACAGTGATAGAAGTGCTTAGACAGTACATAAAAGAGATATGGTCGCATCAAAAGGATGCCACCCAAACTCCTTCCAAGAGAGGCATTACATTTTATCCATCGTGTAAAAGGAATATATGACGCCCAGTGAGGAGATGGAGACAAAAGCTTTGTTACATTCGTTTCGTTTTGGAACACGCCAATACACAATCATTGAAGTGGGAGAAGAAGAAGAAGAAGAAGAAGAAGAAGAAGAAGGAAAGAAGAAATTACTGTGTAGTAGACAACTGTATACGGGTTCATCAACGCAAATAGACATACATATGTGGCACCAAGTTCGATAATCCACAGACATTGGACTTGAGCGCATTTAGTTGAAGGAAGTCTGTATATGATGACCGTGGCCCATACTGTGTTAGGTTTATGAAGTAAAACCATACCAAAGGTGACAATGTGTTGTTGTAGCAGTCTTCAGGCCGATGTTGAGTTTCGCGCAGATCTCTAAGTTAGTCTATCCCACGCAAGCCTCTTTCACCTCTGTGTAACAACATCCATTTGAACCTGCTTCTAGTACTGAAGTCTTGGGCTTCATTGCAATTTTTACTCTCCGGACTTCATCCATTACCACAATGACGATTCCTTGATGCTCCAGGAAGTCCAGTATCAACTGATTCCTTCTCTTATTCGTGACACAAATTTCTGTTTTGCCGGATTCGATTCAGAGATAGTTCATAACATCAAAATGCATTAGTAGTTGATGAAAACGTAATCTCCCCCTCCTTCCTACTTCCATCTATTATCCACATTAAACAATGTCCAGTCGAAGTCATTAATAATCAAAGTCTTTTATGAAGACTTGAGAGGAGCGAAGATTACGATAAACTTTCTAGTATACTTAGCTTGCCATGTTGAAATGGCTCCAGTTCTTCTTGTCTAGGGCTCTGATTCTTGGAGCTCAAAATCACACATCAGCTCCTCACGGTTGGTTTGAACGTAATGAATTTGAAGATTGTTGTTGCAGCATTTTTTTAGAGTAAATACATAATGTCACGTTTTAGTATATCATACAGCATTTCGGTTTTTCACATTAATAAAGACGAAATTACACTGTTCACAGAAAAATACAAAAATACATCCGATCACATCAGAAACAAGCTTACGACTCACACATCCTTTGGAAAAACAATGTTCCATAGAGTTTACAAATTTTCTTAACAAGTGAATTTCTACTAGTTTTCGTTACATTATTAATTTCGGCAATTATTTCATAAATGAATCCAGAAATAAACATCGTAAACAGTACAGTACGGTTGGTTTGAACTTAATGAATTTGAAGATTGTTGTTGCAGCATTTTTTTAAAGTAAATATATATTGTCACGTTTTAGTATATCATACAGCATTTCGGTTTTTCACATTAATAAAGACGAAATTACACTGTTCACAGAAAAATACAAAAATACATCCGATCACATCAGAAACAAGCTTACGACTCACACATCCTTTGGAAAAACAATGTTCCATAGAGTTTACAAATTTTCTTAACAAGTGAATTTCTACTAGTTTTCGTTACATTATTAATTTCGGCAATTATTTCATAAATGAATCCAGAAATAAACATCGTAAACAGTACAGTACGGTTGGTTTGAACTTAATGAATTTGAAGATTGTTGTTGCAGCATTTTTTTAAAGTAAATATATATTGTCACGTTTTAGTATATCATACAGCATTTCGGTTTTTCACATTAATAAAGACGAAATTACACTGTTCACAGAAAAATACAAAAATACATCCGATCACATCAGAAACAAGCTTACGACTCACACATCCTTTGGAAAAACAATGTTCCATAGAGTTTACAAATTTTCTTAACAAGTGAATTTCTACTAGTTTTCGTTACATTATTAATTTCGGCAATTATTTCATAAATGAATCCAGAAATAAACATCGTAAACAGTACAGGATTGCGTAATTAATAATAGCAATTTTAAGTGTGCCAATAATACGTAATTTCAAGTGCTTCTAAAAAAATAATTTTGACTGTACATTCAAAACTAGTACTTATCGATTATAACATCGTTAAATAAAATAATTCCTTTCCATAAATTTTAGCTTGAAATATAACATATTGCGTTTCAAGAAAAGCAACTGAGATAGTACTGACCTCTCCAAAATTCGAAAAATAATACTGGTATCAACAGGTACTGTTGAGGAAAAGTAATGCTGGGGGAGGATGTCCCGTGACAAAGACCATTCCTGAACAATCGGAATTGGTGAACAACGAAAATCATTATGGAAATGTATTTTGAGACGACACTAGCAACTTGAGTAGCTCGAATAACTGCTGGTACGTACGAACTGCTCAACCTATTTATTCGACCGTAGATTACAAACTCAGAACCACTGACTCCACGGAAATCTCACCGATACGACTCACTTCGTAAGGGAGAACTTCATTACAAGTTTATCAGAGGAACGTCAATAAAAGTCAAACAAGGACAATGAGGTTTAGACGGATGTAGTCATCTACATCTACGTCTAAATCTGAACTTCGCAAGCCACTGTCGGTGTGTAGTGGAGGGTACTTTGTGTACCAGTGTCATTTCACCCTTTGCCAGTTCCGGTCCATCATGGTTCGTCGGAAGAAAGAGTGCTGGTAAGTCTCTGTGTGGGCTCGATTCTCTCTCATTTTATCTTGGTGGTCTTTTCGTGACGTTCACCTAGGCGGAAGAAGTACACTGGTTGACTCCTCTAGGAACTTACGCTCCCGGGACTTTAACAGTAAACCACAGTGTGATTCAGAACGCCTCTCTTACACAGTCTGTCCCTGTAGTTGACTGATCATCCTATCTGGCATGACTCCCATATTGTCGAGCAATATTCAAGTACCGGTAGAACGAGAGTTGTGTAAGCTACTTCCTTTGTTGAGAGGCTATATTTCGTAAGGATTCATCCAATGAATCTCTGTCTGGCATCTGCCTTACTCGCTCTTAATCTTATGTGGTTGTTCCATTTCATATAGCCCTGTGGGCATACTCTTTGATGTTTTATGGAAGTAAATGCTTCCAGTGATCATTCTGAAATCGTGTAATCTTACAGTAATGGCTCTTTCTGTCTATATATAGGCAGTGCGCTAAATTTCTTTGAGTTGAGGTGCAATTTTCACTGTCTGCACTAAGATTTTTTTGTAGCATTTTATAGCCTTGCTACTTCTCTGTGCACAGCAGCATCATTCGGGAAAAGCATCATCTAACTTCCGATGTTATCTACTAGGTCACTTATATAGTTAAAAAGTAATAGACCTAGACCACTTCTTTGGGGTACACACTAAGTTACTTTTACATCTAAAGACTTCTCTCCGTTCAGTAATACATGCTGTATTTTGTTTGCTAGAAACCCTTCAATCCAACCACACAATTAATCTGATATTCAGGATGCTCGAATTTTCTTCATTAGATGGCAGTGCGGAATCGTACCGAACGTCTTCCGGAAGTCAGAGAACGCGGCATCTGCCTGGGCGCCTGTATCGACTGCTATGTGGGTCTGTCAAGTCAAGTTAAGTCAAGTCGGTAGCTAATCGTGTGATATTCAAGCAGTTACATTGGGAAATGAGACCCAAGAAATAGTAAAAGATATTCGCAGAAAAACTGGCGATTGCAGAATTAAGAGCATGTAAAACGTAGGCTGGGAAGAACAATAATAGGTTCCCTGAAAAAGGAACGGCGCTGCAATGTCGAATATAAATTTAAGTGTTGGAAACTCTTCCCTAAAAGTATTTATCTAGAGTGTGGCATAATATGGAGCTTAAACTAAACGGTACAGAAATGAGTAGACGCTTTCGGACAGTGTTACTACAACAGAAGAATCCTGAATATTAGATTTGTAAATCTGGTAACTAATGAGGAAGTAATGATTACAGTTGAATTGAAATGATCTTTGAGACACAACGTGGCGAAAATGACGGATACGTTGGTAGGTCATATCCTAGGGCATTAAGGAATAGTTAATTTGGTAATGGAGAGGAGTGTGGGAGTAAACATTACACAAGGAAATTTCTACTTCCAACGGTCCTGCCACTGGTTTGATGCGGCCCGCCACGAATTCTTCTCTTGCACCAACTTCTTCATTTCGAAGTAGCAATTGCAACCTATGACATCAGTTATTTGCTGGATGCCTTGTCCCTTCTTCTTGTCAATGTGCTGCGTATGTTCTTTTCTCCTCCGATTATTCAGACTTCCTCCTCATTCTTTATCTTCTGAGTCCACCTGATTTTCAACATTCTTAGCTCACTACCATACAATGTTGTGCTCCAGACTTGTATTTTCAGATTTCGTTTTCCTCTGTTGCCGCTATACTTCTCCTGACCCCTCTTTAGCTGTGCTAGTCTGCTTTTTATGCCCTCCTTACTTCTTCACTCATGGGTACTTTTGCTTCCAGGGTAGAAGAATTCCTTAACTTCGTCTGCTTCGTGATCACTAGTTTTCATGTTAAGTTTCTCGTCTATCTCACTACAGCTACTTGTCATTACTTTTCTCTTTTTCAGATGTACTCTAATTCTATATTCTATGCCCATTAGAATGTTCATTCCGTTCAACAGATACTGTAACTCTCATACAATTGCAACAAGGATAGCAAATTCATCGGCGAATGATATTATCGATATCCTGCCACCTTGAATTTTGATGTCACTCTTGAACTTTGCTTTTTAGTTCTGTATTTGCTTTTTCAATGTAAAGACTGAACAGTTGGGGCGAAAACTCTTCCCCCTTTTTAACAGGAGCACTTTATTTTTTGTCTTCCATTCTTATTGTGCCGCCATAGTTCTTTTACATCTTGTACATTACCCGTCTTTTCCTACAGATTACTCCTATTCGAACGTCTTACACCATTTTACACTGTCGAAAGCTATTTCCAGATCGACAAAAGTTATTAGCATGTTTTGATTGTTCTTCAGTTTTGCTTCTACCATAGAGCGCAAAGTCAGAATATCCTCTCTGGTGCCTTTACCTTTCCTTAAGCCAAACTGATCATCATCTAACTTATCCAGAATTTTCTTTTCCTTTCTTCTATGTATTATTGTTGTCAGCAGCCTGAATGCACGAGCTGACTGTGCCACAGTTTCGCGTATATGTGCCATTTCTATCTCGGAAATGGATGATATTTTTCGGGAAATCAGACGCTATCTCACCGTTTTCATAGATTCTACACAACAACTTGAACAGTCGTTTGGTAGCAGTTTGCATAATCATTACCGGAGGTTGAAATGGTTGTGGATTACAGTATTTATGTAGAAATGAGACTTGTACGGGGTAAACAAGCGTGGAGAACTACACTACTGGCCATTACAATTGCTACACCATGAATGTGACGTGCTACAAACGCGAAATTTAACCGACAGGAAGAATATGCTGTGATATGCAAATGATTAGTTTTTAGCGCATTCACACAAGGTTGGCGCCGGTGGTGACAACTACAACGTGCTGACATGAGGAAAGTTTCCAACCGATTTCTCATACACAAACAGCTGTTGACCGGCGTTGCCTGGTGAAACGTTGTTGTGACGTCTTGTGTAAGGAGGAGAAATACGTACCATCACTTTCCGACTTTGATAAAGGTCGGATTGTAGCCTATCGCGGTTGCGGTTTATCGTGTCGCAACATTGCTGCTCGCGTTTGTCGAGATCCAATGACTGTTAGCAGAATATGGAATCGGTGGGTTCAGGAGGGTAATACGGAACGCCGTGCTGGATCCCAACGGCCTCGTATCACTAGCAGTCAAGATGACAGTCATCTTATCCGCATGGCTGTAACGGATCATGCAGCCACGTCTCGATCCCTAAGTAAACAGATGGGGACGTTTTCAAGACAACAACCATCTGCACGAACAGTTCGACGACGTTTATAGCAGCATGGACTATCAGCTCCGAGACCATGGCTGCGGTTGCCCTTGACTCCGCATCACAGACAGGAGCGCATGAGACGGTGTACTCAACGACGAACCTGGGTGCACGAATGGCAAAACGTCATTTTTTCGGATGAATCCAGGTTCTGTTTACAGCATCATGATGGTCTCATCCGTGTTTGGAGACATCGCGGTGAACGCACATTGGAAGCGTGTATTCGTCATCGCCATACTGGCTTATCACCCGTCGTGATGGTATGGGGTGCCACTGGTTACACGTCTCGGTCACCTCTTGTTCGCATTTCAGATGTGTTACGAGCCCTGGCTCTACCCTTCATTCGAGCCCTGCTAAACCCTACATTTCAGCTGGATAATGCACGACCGCATGTTGCAGGTCCTGTACAGGCCTTACCAGATACAGAAAATGTTCGACTGCTGCCCTGGCCACACATTCTCCAGATATCACACCAATTGAAAACGTCTGGTCAATGGTGGCCGACCAACTGGCTCGTCACAATACGCCAGTCACTACTCTTGATGAATTGTGGTACCGTGTTGAAGCTGCATGGGCAGCTGTACCTGTACACGCCATCCAAGCTCTGTTTGGCTCATTTTCCAGGCGTATCAAGGCCGTTATTACTGCCAGAGGTGGTTGTTCTGGGTACTGATTTCTCAGGATCTATAGACCCAAATTGAGTGAAAATGTCAGTTGTAGTATAATAAAATGGTTCAAATGGCTCTGAGCACTATGGGACTCAACATCTGTGGTCATAAGTCCCCTAGAACTTAGAACTACTTAAACCTAACTAACCTAAGGACATCACACACATCATTGCCCGAGGCAGGATTCGAACCTGTGACCGCAGCAGTCGCGCGGTTCCTGGCTGAGCGCCTAGAACCGCTAGACCACCGCGGCCGGCTGTAGTATAATATATTTGTCCAATGAATACCCGTTTATCATCTGCATTTCTTCTTGGTGTAGCAATTTTAATGGCCAGTAGTGTATGGGACGCAAGACGCAGCAAATTGTGTAACAAGTGCATTTAGATGAAAGTTACATCGCGCTATTATAATTCTGGGGTCGTGCGGAACGTGTTCAGCAGTAGTAACGTGTCTGCTACACAGCGAGCACGGCCACTGGGACCGGAGAGCACGTGTCTAGCATTCTCCGGCCACTGGCGGGCGAGCTCGGTAGGAGGTAAGCCGCGCATGCGCACTCGAGACGTCCGCGTCTCGTCTCCTCGCAACCGGCGGATCTGGCCGCGACGCTAGACTGCGGCAAATTCTGCGGCTGCCGCCTAACTTATAGCGGGCACGGTAGCGTAGCCTGCCTGCGACGCCATAGCTGCGGAAACTGCCGTAACCACTTCCGCAGACGCCGTTAAATTAACGCCTACATCCTCTCACTGGAAGCTTTTCCGAGTTCGTCGGACCAGATATTGTAGGGCCCACTCGTAGCATCGTTCTTCAAAATAATGAAAACATGACGTCGACTGTATTGCAAAACTTCAGCCACCACGAAAGACGAGTTACGCAAGTCTATCTCATAGTTCAGAAATAGTAGAAACAGACAGAGTAAATGCAGTAATTACTACAACAGGAGAAAGCGACTTTACATTTGTCCGTGATTAGTCAAATAACTGAGATAATTTACACGTTCATTCATTCTGTTCACTCTAGTCTAGCAATGGACCTGTGGGAAGAGATGCGACAGACAGAAAGGGAGCCGACCGCTGTGGCAGAACGGTTCTAGGTGATTCAGTCTGGAACCACGTGACCGCTTTGGTCGCAGGTTCAAATCCTGCCTCGGGATTGGATGTGTGTGATGTCCTTAGGATAGTTAGGTTTAACTAGTTCTAAGTTCTAGGAGACTGATGACCTCAGATGTTAACTCTCATACTGCTCAGAGCTATTTGAACAGAAAGGGAGAGAAAGTGTTTGAGAGAGAGAGAGAGAGACAGAGAGAGAGAGAGAGAGCGAGAGAGCGAGAGGGGGGGGGGGGGGGAGGGAAGAGAGATGTGATAAGATGTGATAAAATATTGATGAGACGATCCAAAAAAGAATACGATCAGAAACTGACAGAATAGAAGAAATAAAAATTAACCATAAGAGGAAATCCTCACTGTTACACTAAAACGTATAGCCAATATGTTTTATTTATTTATTCAAAAATAAGTCTTGAATGATTTAGATTAATTGGGAGAACTTAAGGAAAGTTCAGCTCCTATATTAAGGATACCGCACATGAAACACTACTGCAACACATTCTTGACTACCTCTCTAGAGTGTGGGATCCCTACCACGTCAGATTATAGAATGACACGGAAATAGTTCAGACGCCTGCTGTTAGATTTGTTACAAGTTTGTTCCTCCAGCACGCAAGTACTACGAACGTGCTGCATGGACTCAAATGGGAATCCCTGAGGGGGGGGGGGGGGAGGGGGGGAGGGGGGACAGCGGACGTTCCATTCGCGACGTACTATTGAGATAAATTATAGAACCGTCATTTGAGGCTGACAGCAGAACAATTCTACTGCCGCCGGCGTACATTTCAGTAAGGACCACAAAGGCGGGGGGAATTAGGGCATATACCGAGGCATACAGACAGTCGGTTTACCCTTCCTGCAAAAAAAAATGGTTCAAACGGCTCTGAGCACTACGAGAATTAACATCTGAGGTCATCAGTACCCTAGACTTAGAACTACTTGAACCTAACTAACCTAAGGAAAGCACACACATCCATGCCCGAAGCAGGATTCGAACCTGCGACCGCAGAAGCAGCGTGGTTCCGGACTAAAGTGCCTATAACCGTTCGGCCACAACGGCGGGCCTCCCTTCCTCCATTTGCGAGTGTAACAGGAAAGGAGACGACTGATAGAGCCACAACGTACCCTCAGCCATGCACCATGCGGTGGCTTGTGGAGTATGAACATAGATGTAGTTGTAGAATTCTTAAACACAGCGTGCTATTGAAGAGCACGTGGACTGCAGGATAGCTTATGCTGCAAGTGGACAGTGTGAGTAGAAAATATTACCTTACGAAGGGAAAGAGGCAGGGCTCTGATTGAGACTTCGTTTTGCAGTAAGGATGAAATGTGGGGCATTTAACTTTTCCATGCCCGGAAAATTTCTTTAAGAGTTTTACAGTCCAATATCGCTCCACGTTCAGTGGTTCTTTCTTGTCGATTCACAGATCGTCAAAGTTACATCTCGTGCGGCAGTTGCGACATTGTGGAAGAAGTTTCATCACCTTTACCATAGTTGCATTCGACGTTTACTTAATCTTTGACGCCTCATTTAGTTCGATTTGTTTTGACCCTGCACTGCACTGTTCTGATACGAACCAGTGGACCCAAATCTTCCAGTTTGGTGTATTCTCGCTCGGTGTACACTGAGGTGGCAAAATTAATAGGATAGCAAATGCACTATGGTTTTATATCTTGCTTACGCCATATTACCGCCATCTGTATGTGTCCATATAGATTTCTATAGTATCGCGTACAAACGATATAAAAGGACAGTGCATCGGTGATTCATATAAAAATGTTTCCGAGGTGGTTTGGCTACACGACGAGAATTAACAAACTTTGAACGAGGAATGGTGATGGAGCTAAACGCATGGCACATTCAATTTGGGAAATCAGCATGTGATGCTACTTTTTGACATCCACAGTGTCTAGATTGTGCCAAGAATACCAAATTTTAGGTATTACCTCTCACCACGGACAACGGAATGGCCGACAGCCTTCACTTAACGACCGTGAGCAGGGGCGCTTGCGTGGACTTGTCAGTGCTAACAGACAAGCAATAGTGCCTAAAATAACAGCAAAAATCGAGGTGAGACGTGCGATGAACGTATCCGTTAGGACAGTGAGGCGAAATCTAGCGTTAATATGCTGTGGCAGCAGACGACCGCCGTGAGAGTACGACATCGCCTGCAGCGCCTCTCCTGGCCTTCTAATCATATCGGTTGGACCCTAGACGACACGAAAACCTTGCCCTGGTCTGATGACTCTACAATTCAGTTGGTAAGAGCTGATGGTAGGATTAGAGTGTGCTACTGACCTCACGAAGCCATGGAACCAAGTTGTCGACAAGGCAATGTGTAAACTGGTGGTGACTCTATCACGGTCTAGGCTGTCTTTACAAAAAATGGACTGGGTTCTCCGGATCGTCGGCTGCTTAGAGACCATTTTCAGCCATCCATGGAAGTTGTATTCTCAAACGACGATGGAATTTTTATGGGTGATAATGTGCAATGTTACTGGGTCACAACTGTTCGCGATTAGTTTGAAGAACGTTGTGGACAGTTCGAGTGAATTGGATGGCCACCCAGATTGTTCGACATGAATCCAGTCGAACATTTATGGGACATAATCGCTAGGTCAGTTTGTGCACAAAAGCCTGTGCCGGCAACACTTTCGCAAGTATGGACGGCTACAGAGGCAGCACGACTGAATACTTCTGCAGGGGTCTTGCTACGACTTGTTGAGTCCATGCCACGTCGAGCTGCTGAACTACGCCGTGAAAATGGAGGTCGGACACGAATTAGGAGGTATCCCATGACTTTCGTCGACACACTGTATAATCATGTGCAATTTCTCATGACTCAGGATCTGAGGATCCGGCAGCTTTATGTAGGTTCTCACGTTGTATGGCTTTTATCTATCCTCTTGTTAACGTGCATGTGCACTTTAAGCTTGTAACTGACTTTGTGTAGACAGGAGTGACACCACCAGCAGTCGACCAATTGTGTAAACGCCCAGAAGATGACCCCTACGTCGGGTTGGAACCGGTTGGTGGTATTATAACAATAATAAATGCGATTAAGATTGTTCTTGAATCACTGATTAATCATACTAATCGCTGCTTCTCTCCACAACCATGTTGTCCAAAAATCTTTAAAAATAGATTCTGGTGTCAGACAAGGCGACAAACATATTTCCAGTCCCCTACAACTGCGTCTAGAAAAAATATCTAAATTTGGAATGAACAACTTAAACAACTCAAATTTTTACCACTTTTATTAAGAAGAAAGAATACAGGTCTTGTGATAAATTTCCTAGCCATATGCAGGCGAGATTGATATATTTTTTGAAATCCTGACAAATGTAGCAATTGAAGTGCAATTCATGGAAGTTAGTCGGTTAGTCATTTAGTGACATGTTCCATAGATCAGTTGAACGATTCTTCTATCGAAATGATTTGGAACGAGTCATTTCAGTATTAATGAATACGTTATTTTTCGTTCTACTCGTGCAACTACTTGTAACATCTAGTTTTTTCCTTTTTTTTACTTTCGAAGGTTACCAAATTTAAAATAGACATTCTTCCGTGGGGCAGAGGGAATCGTTCAGAAGGAATTATTTTAGGTTACATTTACAACAGTCATTGCTACCTGTCAGAGATTATTTGGCAAACGATCAAAAATTTTTGTTGCTGCATATTGAATACCTTTCTGAGCCACTGACAGTTTAAACAATGGGTAATAAAGGTAATTTTTTCCTCTAGTGTTTTAGGTGTGGACATCACAATTCTTCTCAAATTGCGGTGGATTTTTATGACGAATTTCATTAGCAACCACACGTATTGTAGGGTAGCAGTGAAAATGACTAACCCCTTGAACAGGTATCTAGATGACGACCGCAGATGAACACCAGACATTGTTCTTGCTGCTCACTTCTTAACAATCCTTCTATGTACGAGGTACCCCAGAAATTTTTTCCGTAAAACATTATTGAGTGAAAATATGAAAAATACCTCAAGAGATTAATTCGTTTGTTTCAAGTATCAGCAGGTGTGCTAAGAGCAAAAGAAGCTGAACTTAACTGCTTGAGAAGCTTAGTAATATGTTCCTGAAGTTCAAGTTTTCATCAATATGTACACCCAAAAATTTGGAGCATTATACTCTATTTCCAGACTTCTGTTCATGTGTAACATTTATTGTTGATATTATTCTGTTTCTTGTAAAGAACTGAATAAAACGTGCTTTCTTGAAATAAAAGAAGAATCCATTTTCATACCACTTTCTAATTCTTTAAAAAAATATCCTTAACAGTCTCTTCTGCTGCTTTCTCTCTAATGCGGTTTATTATGACACTAATATTGTCTGCAAAAAGTACCAACTCTGCTGTTTGAGTGTTAACTGGAAGATCATTCACATATATTAGGAATAGGACTGGACCCAAAACTGAACCATGTGGAACTCCCGTTGTAATTTCTCCGCAGTCACTAAAATTTTCTACCTTTCCAGATTTGTTTGATTTACTCAACACAGATTTTTGCATTCTGTTTGTTAAGTGTGATTCAGACCAGTTGCATGTAGTATATCCATCGATTCCGTAAAACTACCAAGTTGCCAGGCTTAAGGATCTCTGCATAGAAAGAAAATTTCTGTCGAATACTAAGTCTGTTCCATATTTTTTATGAACTAATTTTTGTCTAATAGAAATTGAAATATTTGTAACAGACCACACATGAAAAAAGTTCAGAGTAATGCTCTATAGGGGATACTATATAGAAGATGGAAAGAAATTATGGCCTAAGTAAGCATATTTACTACAAAAATGCTTCTGTAAAAAATTCAAAATACACCAGTACACTATCATAGTGAAAAGAGAAGACCTTCACGTCGGCGAATGTTTAGTATTCAATTATAAGTTCGAAAAATTACAAGTACTAGAAGTGAAAAATCGAAAGAAAAATATTACATCCTCTAAAAACTACAGAATTTTGGGAATTAAGACTAACAATGGATCTGTCAGAGGATAAAAATCATACCAGATACAGTGAAGAAGAGAAGGTTACTATTCTTTGGACATGTTAAGAGAATGGATGACTCAAAAATGCAAAAATATCTTTCAGTATGTTTTTTGAAAAAGAAGTCGACACCTACCTGCATTCAAAAGGCCAATAAACACATAGAACGAAACAATTTAAGGTGAGAATAAGTAGCAGAAAGAAAAATATTTTGGAGAAAAGTTCGAAAAATGAGAGGTTTCCAAGGAGGAAGGAAAGGGAAACAGACAAAACGTTGTCTGAAGGAAGCACAGAGGAATTCAAAATTGTTAACGCTTTCATGACCACTTGTTGACAAATTTCTTGTCAACTTCTGTCTCGGGTTCTTCGCCCTATGTTTATTTGAGGATTTTTCTGATCTTTCGCCAGCACGAGTGGCGGGCATTTTTAAAGCTTCACCTTCCACTGTTGATGGTGGACTAGAGTCGATCTCACTACTGCAGATTACATGTAACTGATGCGCAACGTCGAAGGACTTTTCAGTGGTCGTTGCCGCTGCGGTTCTCCCCTTGCTACCTGCAACGGTCACTCGCCGACGCTGACGTTCTTGCTGTAGAGAAGAGCTATCATACTCGCTTATTCAGGGAAGCTATAGAAATACACAAACATGACACCAGCTTCAGCAGAAAAGTAGAAAGTCTCAAGGTGAACGGAGCCTGGACTCCCATGCTGCCGCCTCTACGCGAGATTCCCACACTCCTAAACATCGCTAGCTCCACTGTTTCCGATGTGACAGTGAAGCGGAAACGTGACACGTACAGCACAAAAGCATACAGGCTGTCCTCGTCTGTTGACTGACAGAGACCGTCGACAGCTGAAGAGGGTCGTAATGTGTAATAGGCAGACATCTATGCAGACCATCAAACAAGAATTCCAAACTGCCTCAGGATCCACTGTAAGTATTATGACAGTTAGGCGGGAGGCGAGAAAACTTGGATTTCATGGTCTAGCGGCTACTCATAAGCCAAACATCATGCCATTAAATGCCAAACAACTTCTTGTTTGGTGACAGGAGCGTAAACATTGGACGATAGAACAGTGAAAAAACGTTGTGTGGAGTGACGAATCAAGGGACACAATGTGGCGATCTGATGGTAGGCTGTAGGTAGGCGAATGCCCGGTGAACGTCATCTGCCAGTGTGTGTAGTGCCAACAGTAAAATTCGGAGGCCGTGGTGTGTAGTGCCAACAGTAAAATTCGGAGGCCGTGGTGTTATGGTGTGGTCGTGTTTTTCATGGAGGGGGCTTGCACCACTTGTTGTTTTGCGTGGCCCTATCACAGCACAGATCTACACTGGTTACCTTCTTGCTTCCCATCGCTGAAGAGCAATTCGGGGATGGCGATTGCATCTTTCAACACAATCGAGCACCTCTTCATAATGCACGGCCTGTGGCGGGGTGGATACACGACAACAACATCTCTGTAATTGACTGACCTGCACAGAGTCCTGATCTGAATCCTGCAGAACACTTTTGGGATGTTTTGGTTCAAATGCCTCTGCGCACTATGGGACTTAACGTCTGAGGTCATCAGTACCTTAGAACTTAGAACTACTTACACCTAACTAGCCTAATGACATCACACACTTCCATGCCCGAGGCAGGATTTGAACGTGCGACCGTAGCGGTCGCGTCGTTCCAGACTGAAGCGCCTAGAGCTGCTCGGTCACAGCGGCCGGCTGGGATGTTGTCTAACGCCGACTCCGTGCCAAGCCTCACTGACATACATGGATATCTCTCCTCAGTGCAGCACTCCCCAAGAAACCTTCCAGCACCTGACTACACGTATGCGTGGGAGAGTGGTAGCTGTCATGAAGGCTAAGGGTGGGCCAACACGATACTGAATTCCAGCATTATCGTTGGAGGGCACCACGAACTTGTAAGTCATTTTCAGCCAAGTGTCAGGATACTTTTCATCACATAGTGTATAATATGATGCCGCGAGCCCAACTCCAGTCCATCGTTTTCAATGGAGGGTGAAGTTTTGACAGTACCAGCCACTGGTGTTGGTGAAACGTCAGGAAACTCACTAAGCAAACATCGCCAGGCAGTTTCTCACAAAGGAATACAATAAAACAATGAGGGAGTTTTGGGACATCTGGAGGGAACAACGAAATATAGTGAAACTGGAATATGTTCCCTAGAAGATCCTAACGTAGAAACGTGAACGGATGAAAAGTTTCCTATAACTATTTCCTGGCTTTATGCAGGCTCGTTTGAGAGACTGGATGAAATGGAAACGAAATTATTGAGGCGGAGAGATGGTCAGGATCAATGGAGAATAGGATGGAGAGCGAGAGAAGCGTACCGTCGGCATACTGGAGTAGGTACACCGGAGAGGGGGATTATGGGCCAAATGTTATAAGACGGTTACTTGGCGTATACATGCAGGAGGTGAATGGAACATTTGATTGTGCGTGTTGTTTCCCTGTACGTAGGACGGTCAGTCAGACACGAGGAATACCACCACCACTCCGTCTTCAGGCCACAAATGGCCCATCGGGACCATCCGACCGCCGTGTCACCCTCAACTGACGATGCGGATAGGACGGGCGTGTGGTCAGCACACCGCTCTCCCAGTCGTTATGATGGTTTTCTCTGATCGGAGTCGCTACTATTCGGTCGAATAGCTCCTCAATTGGCATCACGAGGCTGAGTGCACCCCGAAAAATGGCAACAGAGCATGGCGGCTGGATGGTCACCCATCCAAATGCCGGGCACGCCCGACAGCGCTTAACCTCGTTGATCTCACGGGAACCGGTGTATCCACTGCGGCAAGTCCGCTGCCAGGAGGAACACGGTTAGGTCAATATAACTGGACACTCGTATCAGCAGAATTTCAACCAGAGACTTAAACTTTTTTTTTTTGGCCTCGTCATTCTGACTCGTAAACGATCTGCTTTCGAATGACTCTATTTTTTTTTATTTTTTTTTGCGGCTACAGGGGATTACACGGTTAGCTTGAGGGAACGAGCAACTAAATCGATCTGTCATTGACGCCTATTCAGTGTGGTGGTTTCCTCGAGCCGTGGTAATAGTGGCTGGTCTGGCTGGCTCGGTCATTACATATTGAGCGCGCCCTGTCGGCGTCCTGCCGCGACAAGCCGGGCTTCGATCGCAGAGCCACAGGTCCGCCGCTCGCCCCCCCCCCCCCTCCCCCCCCCCCCCCCCGTTCCATTGCGACACTCGCCTTGCGTCCGCATAGCTTTGTTACCCCGGAGTGGCTACTAACTGGAATTTCTCACGCGTTGCTCGTTTGATGCGAGTAATTTTCCAAGTAATACATTACGATACTGTAATTCCACTTATCGATAATTGATTTACACTCCGCTAACTATACTGTTATCAATAAAAATCAAACACCAGGAAGGACAGAAAATGAAATATTATTTATTGTGGCGTCGCGGTACAGCAGGATGAATAAATGATGGACCTGAGCTTGTAATACTCATGGTTATTACCACGAAAGTAACAAAATGGTTCAAATGGCTCTGAGCACTATGGGACTTAACCACTCTGGTCATCAATCCCCTAGAACTTAGAACTACTTAAACCTAACTAACCTAAGGACATCACACACATCCATGCCCGAGGCAGGAATCGAACCTGCGACCGTAGCAGTCGCGCGGTTCCTGACTGTGCGCCTAGAACCGCTTGACCACCGCGGCCGGCGAAAGTAACACCCCAATAATGTTACTCCTTCGAAAGGAATTTGACCGATATCATGAATTAACGCAAATTAATCGGTTGAAGTTTCCTCACCTGACATATTTTGACGGAGAGGAGTACTTATACTAACTGGAATCTAACCAAGGTTATTGGGATTCCAAGGTAAAACTGTAGTTACGTAAATAAGACTGTCGCTGACCTATTTAGTAAAGTGATTCCAAGTGAATATACTCTTAATCAAGAAAATTAACTACTGTACGTTACTTTACTTTTGACTGAAATCTGTTTTGTAAGTTGTGAACGAAATAATAGCACAATCTAGGAAGTATCGGTATGACAACCAGTCATGAGCAACACAGGTGTAAGCTTAAAATGTTTTGGGAACTAAGTATCTCCCACTACCGTTCACTGTCTGTTTCATAGTAAGAAAGATAAATGAAATTACACACAACCTAGTTGGCGTGTAGTGAAATCGAATGATATTTTGATTTTCAGTCATAAGAGGAGAAGCGGTACCGCTATCGATAGTCAACAAAGGAAACAACAGATTTAAACTATCTATACACCCACAGCACTACTGGCTATTGTCCATCTTTATTTATCCACGACCAATTGTTGGCCTTGCTTGAGGGTAGTTGAATTTAATGTAAGTGCGACCGTTTATTGTTTTTGTGCTGTATACTGTTGTGATAGTTCTAATGGTGGATAAGTTTGTAGTGAGAAAGAAGAGGAAACCATGTTCTGATTCGTCTGCTAGCGGTATGATGAGTTAAAAATATGTACTACTACTGTAGTAGCCTGCTTACCTACCAATAGCAGTTTAACGTTAACACTGCATACGTTATTTGGTGCCGGCCGATGTGGCCGAGCGTTTCTAGGCGCTTCAGTCCGGAACGCCTCTGCTGCTGCGGCCGCAGGTTCGAATCCTCTCATAGGCATGGATGTGTCTGACGTCATTAGCTTTAAGTAATTCTACGTCTAGGGGACTGATGACCTCAGATGTTAAATCGCATGGTGCTTAGAGTCATTTGAATCATTTTGAACCATTCGTTATTTGGAGGATAATAGAGCATTGGAGTTGCAATACTTCAGTATTTCTTAAGGCAGCGGAGCGGTAAACGTCATAACAAATAACATTATATTAAAATCAGTGAATAGAAATACACTTGGACTTATTTGTGTCGACCAAAAGTAGCGTTGACCAGCAAAAGATATCGCCCAACCTCGACGGTTGTGCTTCTTTAAAAAAATTGCAATGTTCTGTCATTACTAGCCCAAATGGAAATATATAACTCAAACTGGTCTACCGGGCGGTACTCAGTTATGAAAACCAGTTCGGATGCGGAACGATGGGGAGGGATTTGTGGAGAGCGGAAGGGGTATGTGATAACAACACATTGTATGGTACATTCGTTTCTAAAATATTTTTTCAGCGGGCTGTTTGAATTCGTCCGAGTCAACTGCACTCTGCGTCCCCCTCTTTTCTCAAATGTTCAAATGTGTATGAAATCTTATGGGACTTAACTGCTAAGGTCATCAGTCCCTAGGCTTACACTCTACTTAACCTAAATTATGCTAAGGACAAACACACACACCCATGCCCGAGGGAGGACTCGAAACACCGCCGTGACCAGCCGCACAGTCCATGACTGCAGCGCCTAAGACCGCTCGCCTAATCCCGCGCGGCCCCCTTTTCTCCTAAATCTATTTATCCCCTTGTAATACTACAATAAGTGAAGCTGGCAGTTCCATTCACAGTTAAATATTAAAATAATGCAGGCATTCTGGCGCCATCAAATGACAAAACATACACAGTTAAAGGCAAAACATGTAATGGCAGATCTCAATCTTTTGTTGTGATGCATTTTTATTTATGTTACAACAATGCACCAAGCATTTTTTCCAAATTCTCCAGCGACTTGGGATAGCTACCCGTGTTGACTCGCTGAGCTGGCAGTCCTTGGATTTGAGATGCGAAGTGGTTTCAATCCATCCGCCAGCAACCTGAAAGACCGTTTTCTCTGCTCTTCCTTTTCCAATTTAGGCAAATTTCGCGGTTGGTCCCTCACTATAGGCCACAGCCAATCCCTTCCGAATACCTTTATTTTCCGAAAGAGTCCAGTCTCCTTAAAGATGCAGCTCCTACGCTTAAATGAAAAGAGCTGCATCGAAGGTGAACTGAGCATCTCTTTGGAGACTTCCGGCACTAAAAAACGTATGATAAATAATAACCAAATTCTTGTCATTTAGAATCATTCTTTGGTCCACCGAGGCTTTCTTTAATGCAGAAGTGAATGTTTCATATATAAATGAGGAAATTTGCGAAAGGTTAAGGTTGAATGATTCTCGAGCCTTTGTATTTTCTCCACCAAAAATTGTTCTAGCTTCTCTGTCGAATAGATATTTCTATATTTCAAATGTTGGTAATAATGTGTTGGTAATAATCACGCTGTCCCAAAAAATTAGTGGTTCACCATTTCTGATCATTTTCTCAGCTGAAACACAGACTGAAGGAAGAATCTAAAATGACCTTGAAGGGTGAAGAGAGATTGGAGCATGACTGCTTGTTAGAGGTTTGCCAAAATAAAGCACTCCATGCTTGATGAAATTCCTAGATCATTGTCGAATAAAATGGAAATTTTGAGAATAAACGAGAAACATGAGTCTTTTTAAGGTCCCCTTTAACAAATCGGACCAAAACTTTTACAAAATGCAGGCTACGCCCTGGTTACACAGTGCCACTTAACAGGGGAGGAGCACAGCTGAACAGGACATGAGGTGGCTATAGCATTTCACTATTGAAAGAGTGTAACACAGAAATAACTGCAAATTGTCATGCTAGCTGCTATCTGTATACTAATGGAGGATGTAAGTGAATTCTGCTAAATACCTAGGAATTACAATTACAAACAACTTAAATCGAAAAGAACATGTTTTATTGGCAGGACGCTTATAAGATGTAACAGGTCAACTAAAGAGAATGTCTACACTCGGCTTGTTCGTTCTTTGCGAGAGTATTCATGTGCTTTATACGATCCTCCTTATCAGATAGGATTCATGGAGGACATCTCAAAAGTTCAAGGAATGGCAGCTCTTTTGGTATAATCACGAAATAGGAGAATAACGTCAGGGGTATATAAGCTAATTGGGATGGTAATGATTAAAAGAAAGGCGTTTATCGTTGCCGCGAGATCCTGTCACGAAATTTCTGTCATCAAGTTTCTCCTCTGAATGTGCAAATATTTTATTGTCGCCAACCTACATAGAAAGAAATGATCATTATAATAAAATAAGAGAAATTAGAACTTGTACACAAAGATTTATGTGTTGGTTTCTCCCCTACGCGCTGTTAGAGAGTGGAGCGGCATAGAAACAGTACGAAGGGGGTTTGAAGAACCCTCTGTCGGGCAGTCAAGTATAAACTGCAGAGTAGTCATGTAGATCTAGATGCAGATGCGTCTTTGCGCTATGTAGAGCTTTTGTGAAACATGAGGCCGCTGAATCTGTTATAACCTCAATAACTTGTTGCCAGTCATATGCGTTCGTTTCATTTCATATCACCTATATATCTAACAGACATGACTGGCAATTAGCACAACACTGATACTGAAACTACAATGTTGTTTTTTCTGAAATGCAATACTTAACATTTTTTTACAAGCGAAACAAGTAGCCATCCACCACACCAAATAGAAATTTTATCCAAGTCATCCTGTATCCCACAGTTATTCAAGACGGCAATTTCCCGTCCACTACAGAGCCATGAGGAATTAGTACATGTTGCTACCAATCCTCTTCATCAGATCTCTTATAGAGACAGCAAGAGCGGACCTGTCACTTCCGTGGTGCACTCAAGATGATAAATTGTCTGTGACGAATACTCGCAGTCGCGCTGAAAATATTGTGTTTTACTACTTAACAACACTTAAAAAGTTATTGGGCACGCCACTGTCAGTACATATACCTCTGCTGTCGTGTCAGAGGAAGCCGAAACAACTGCCGGCGTTCTGACAGTCCATTGTGGCTCAGATGTCGAGTCACTGTCCGTGTGTATATTTGTCGTGACGCAAACAAAACCTTCTCCTCAGTAAAAGTACGTAACGTTGCTCTATGATCCTGAATGCCCATGCGAACAGCGTCTCTCCTCTCAGGCGCTAATCGCGTGGACCGTTAATATTCTGTATGGCGCTCAGTATGGTCTCCTGAACCCACCGTTTTCAGATTCACAAGACAGTCGTGGGATGCTGACCAAAGTGAGTTGAAGCGTCGTCCAACGGTAAACTGCAGTCTCGTTACTCTTACGCTGTGTAGCTAATGATTTGGAAATGCAAGTATGCAGCACGCTGCCTGCCTATTTGATGTATGTTGAGCCCTTAGGTTTACCGTACGTCCGGGATTAGCCCAATCAGTCCTAGTTTTTCAGTGTTGTCTGTTGTAAAGTCCGGCGTTGTAAACGTGTACATTTTCATGCCACAGTGGTCGACACAAACCCAGTTTCAAAACATGAGACTGCATATCTAAAATGAGTACAAAAGTACAATGAAAGACAAAAATAATACGGCCTTTTAGGGATTTCCAATTCAGTCTAGAATTATTGTTGCAACAGTGCGTATGAAGTACATGAAATGATTACATTTACTGACAAATAGCACAAGTGGTTCTGATGGACCAGGACCCCTGCTGCAACACCCGTATTACGAGGGTATGCAGTGTAGCGCCCATGGGCGGCAATACAGGGTCTCACTTTGGCATCCCATCGAAGGTACAGATGGCGAACACTGTCCTGGGACACGTTATGCCACGCCTGCTCGACCTCTTCACGTTTTTCTGTAAGAGTTATTGGTTGAGTCACTTATGGTCCCATCATATCTCACATATGCTCCATTGGAGACAAGTCCAGAGATTCCTCGTACATCCATATTTAAACTGGATGATGGTGGAACATTACTTTTATAATTTTTATTAAAAATGAAACTTCTCCATCTGTACTTAAGATTTCATATTTATTTGGCTACGACACTACTGGCCATTAAAATTGCTACACCAAGAAAAAAATGCAGACGATAAAAGTGTATTCATTGTACAAATATACTAGAACTGACATGGGATTACATTTTCATGCAATTTGGGTGCATAGATCCTGATAAATCAGTACCCAGAACAACCACCTCTGGCCGTAATAACGTCCTTGATACGCCTGCGCATTTAGTCAAACAGAGCTTGGATGGCGTGTACAGGTACAGCTGCCCATGCAGCTTCAACACGGTACCACAGTTCATCAAGAGTAGTGACTGGCGTATTGTGACGAGCCACTTGCTCGGTCACCATTGACCAGACGTTTTCAATCGGTGAGAGATCTGGAGAATGTGCTGGCCAGGGCAGCAGTCGAACATTTTCTGTATGCAGTAAGGCCTGTACAGGACCTGCAACATGCGGTCGTGCATTATCCTGCTGAAATGAAGGGTTCCGCAGGGATCGAATGAAGGGTAGAGCCACGGGTAGTATCACATCTGAAATGTAACGTACACTATTCAAAGTGCTGTCAATGCGAACAAGAGGTGACCGAGACGTGTAACCAATGGCACTCCATACCATCACGCCGGGCGATACGCCAGTATGGCGATGACGAATACACGCTTCCAATGTGCGTTCACCACGATGTCGGCAAACGCGGATGCGACCATCATGATGCTGTAAACAGAACCTGGATTCATCCGAAAAAATGACGTTTTGCCATTCGTGCACCCAGGTTCGTCGTTGAGTACACCATCTCATGCGCTCCTGTCTGTGATGCGGAGTCAAGGGCAACCGCAGCCATGGTCTCCGAGCTGATAGTCCATGCTGCTATAAACGTAGTCGAACTGTTCGTGCAGATGGTTGTTGTCTTGAAAACGTCACCATCTGTTTACTCAGGGATCGAGACGTGGCTGCATGATCCGTTACAGCCATGCAGATAAGATGACTGTCATCTTGACTGCTAGTGATACGAGGCCGTTGGGATCCATCACGGCGTTCCGTATTACCCTCCTGAACCCACTGAATGCATATTCTGCTAACAGTCATTGGATCTCGACCAACGTGAGCAGCAATGTCTCGATACGATAAACCGCAATCGCGATAGGCTACAATCCGACCTTCATCAAAATCGGAAACGTGGTGGTACGCATTTCTCCTCCTTACAAGAGTATCACAACAACGTTTCACCAGGCAACGCCGGTCAACTGCTGTTTGTGTATGAGAAATCGGTTGGAAACTTTCTTCATGTCAGCACGTTGTAGTTGTCACCACCGGCGCCAACCTTGTGTGAATGCGCTAAAAGCTAATCATTTGCATAACACAGCATCTTCTTCCTGTCGGTTATATTTCGCTTCTGTAGCCCGTCATCTTCGTGGTGTATCAATTTTAATGTCCAGTAGTGTAGTTTAGACGTTGCGTCAACGCCATCTTCAGGCCCTAAATAACACACCATACATAAAAAAACAATGTGAGACATTAGTAGTCCGTGAGCTATTGTACAAAAGAAATTATAAACATATTATATAAATGATAACTTCATTGAAAGTTGTTACATTTAGTTCATTGTCATTAAGATGTAATTTACCTTGACATTAGCAATTGATATGGTAGGAACTAGTACAAATGAGGTTATATATACACGGTTATTTCTATTACAGATCAATATCACACATTTGAATAAAATGGGGGTATATATAAGTCTAGGTGACAAACCGTTACTCTTGGAGATAATGATATAGGCATGAAACAGTACTAAAATTGTGTTAAAAGCGAATAGTAATACCCTAAACACTTCTTTATGTGCACAATTTAGCTAGCACGAAAGAAAATGTGCATTGCCAGTCAGACATCTTTAAGGTACGATTCCATTGTTTATAAATAGTGAAAGGTGGGAAAGGTGGAAAGGAGTTACGTTTTCATAATACTGTAACGTCATCACTATAAAGTAACATAGTGAAATAGGTTATTTAAACAACATAATTTATAACGATACCAAACAAAAGTGAGAAGGAACTGCAAGAATGATATGGAAGACAGTTAATATATTAAAAATTGTACTGTGATGTAAAATAAATACACATGAGTCAATTCGTGATGTCACGGCCAGGGAAGTTGCTGCACGTCTTTCAGAGCAGGTTGTGTTTAAACGCCAGTGTGTAGACGAGCATTATCCTTTAGGAATAATACAGCACCTTCCTGTTGCAACAACGGCAAAAAGAATGGGTCTAACAGCATTCTTTACGAGCCGAGTCCTGGTTAGCGTCGCCTCCAGGAACACCAACGGTGAACGAGAGTTGTAGTTTATCACATCCCAGATGAGGTGAGGCCAGTGTATCTTGGACGAATGCACGCTAAGAGGCAGCACTCACCAGCTCTACGTCGTATTCGCAAGTGACCATCACTTGCGTAGTTGCGGAGTCAGCTTTCATCTTCGAAGACCACGGCGAGCTATCCCATCTTCCCAATTGATCCTCTGACCCTCTGACGCTCTAGCTGTGCAGTGCATGTCGATGCTGTAACATGGGTGGAAGACGGGTGAGAGACATGTGCGCCCATAGTCTAACTGCTAGTAACCGGTTCGCAACAGTTCGTGTTGACGCATCTGGGCTCACAAGTCCTCTTATGTGTGTTGAGGTAGTTGTTCATTTACCACTGCTGCCCTTACTTCACGACGATCCTGGCGAGCGTCTGTGCTGTGTGAACGTCCAGAAACTCTACTACAGGTGTAAGAATGTTCACAATCGTTGAACAACTGACGTAGCACGTACAACTTGTTTGATAATTCTCCGAAAGGACAACCCTGCAAATCGGAAAGCCGCAATTTATCCCCTTTCGAACTCGCTCAGTTGGGTGTAGCAAGTACGAATGGTTACGTGTTTACTTCATATTATTGGTACATCTACTATCCTCCAGGTGGCGTATGCCATCATCGGATTAAAATCGACGTCGTCTATGCATTTGTTTTAATTTTTTCCAGCAGTGTAATGAACCAAAATTTTCGTCCGCTAGACTCAAAATCGGGGCAATTATTGTTAACGTTACTTCGCCATTTATATTAAATCGTGTGCTTCATTATTTGAAAAAAAGTAATTGTGTAACAGCAACGATGGATAGTTCAAAGAGAAGTGAAGTAAAACATGCTCTGATTGTTATAAGATATTTCATTCTCGAGTTAATCTTTTAAATTTCGATGAAGTGTCTCGTGAATCTGCTCACACTTTGACCCAGTGTGTGAAAAGACACGAAATAGAAAAAAAGTTGGTTCGCTATACTGTCGATAGCGTGAAGCATGAAGAGGAATGAAAATGTGTTAAAAAAAAATTGAGAGAGATTTAGGTTGATTATTTTAGGAAATTGTTCACTGACCATTTCTGAAAAAATTCATGACTAGTAGAAAAGTTAATATTTCGATAAACTGTTAAGAGTTTTGAGTAATTTCATAAATAGGTCCAAGTTTGGAGCCTAATACGTTGTATAATGTTCTAGGTTTGACCCAGAA